>NC_009326.2:514890-672537 GCF_000002845.2 Leishmania braziliensis MHOM/BR/75/M2904
TCTATTCTCTCTCGCACCGCTTCTGGTTGCACGCCTAGCCTGTGAACGCACAGCTGGCGAGCGAGAGTGCGGGAAAGAACCAAAGAGGCTATGAATGGGTCTGTTGAATGGGGGCATTGGGTGCGTGTGCAGCGACAAAAGGAGAGAAAGAAGAACACGAATAATCGGCGGCAATTGGCGGTAACGCGTGCGATGGCGGCAATGACAACAAAGGAGCCCCGATGGGTGCATGGCGGTGCTGTTAGTGTACGTTCGTGCGTCCATACGTTGTTTCTCTCTCTGCCCTTTCCACCTCTCTGTTTTTCTTGCTCCTTTATGCCGCCGTGTGGTGTCGCTGTTGCTCATGCATGCACGCGCGTTGTTTGCTAAGCCTTTCTCTTGTCTCTTTGTTCTTGTTTTGTGCGTCTCTCTCTCTCTGTGTATATGTGTGGGCGGATATTCTTCTTGTTGGGGGGTGCGAGCCACATGATATCTTCATCCACGCGTCTTCCCCACATCGCATGCGTTCTCTCTCCATTCTTTCTTTCGCTGTTATTGTTTAATTCGTGCTACGTGTAGGGACATCGAGGATTTCGTTTTTCTTCGCTCTCCTCCACCATTTTCGCGCTGCAAGTATGGCCATATACGTGTGTGTGTGTCTCTCTCTCTCTCTCTTTCGGTTGGCCTACCTGCAACGTCTTTTCTTAGTTTCTGCTTCGCATTCTCCCTTTCTATTGTCTCGCTCGGCTTCGCGAGGTGTGCGGCGCTAAATGTCGGCTTTGTTGTTCCCTTGTTTTGTTGCTCGTTGTTGCGGTGTGTGTGTGTGTGTGGAAATTGTCACTGGCCGTGCAGTCATCCCCACTCAGCTTGTCCCCCCCCCTTTTTTCTCCGCACACCTCCTTCTCGTCTTTTTATGTTTTTCTTTTCCGTTACAATGATGCGTTTTCTACACACACACACACACACACACACACATGCCCCTATTCAGATAAATGAGCACCCCCATTTGTCCTTCCCTCCTTTCCCATTCGTACCCATCTCACGTTGCCATAAAGGGTGCTACCGTCAAATCCATCAGCAAGGATGCACAGGCAAAAGAGAGGAAACACGAAAAAGGAAATGCGTTTGGCCCAAGTGCGTTGAGCCCACAAGTTCTGGCGTTTTACCAAGAAACAAACCTGTCCAGCCACGCATGGGCTGCTTGAGACTGCGCAGCAATGCGCGAGCAAGGTGTAGTGCATATAAAGCACTCCCTCATAGGCCGGATGTCAGGTGGAGTGTGTAAAGGCGCGGAAAAAAGCGAAGGTGTCACTGCTGAGCGAATGGATGCGTTGATGACCTCACTTGTGTACTCGTCTTTTTCGAAGTGGACAGCGCCGCGTGGACGGATGCCCAGCTGCGTGTGAATGTTCGTGTGTGACTAGGTTTGTTGAGCTGCTCTTTGCCTTCTCTGCGGCTGTCCCTCCAGTTCTTTCTCCATTTCAATGCC
This sequence comes from Leishmania braziliensis MHOM/BR/75/M2904, assembly GCF_000002845.2. Taxonomy (NCBI): domain Eukaryota; phylum Euglenozoa; class Kinetoplastea; order Trypanosomatida; family Trypanosomatidae; genus Leishmania; species Leishmania braziliensis. Next base: position 516,359 of record NC_009326.2, read on the forward strand.
AATTCAGTTCCTTCAAACGCTTCTTGTAGGAAAGGCTAAGCCGCCTCAACGCCCATTTTCTATCGTCCATCTCCTCGCCTTTGCTTGCTCTCTTTCTGCACCTCTCTCTTCTTTCGCGCTTCGCTACCGCTTCACATCATCTGCGTATCTCCGTCATCCCCCCTTCTGCATGATGCATTCAGGCTAATAAACATCTCCCACACAGTCATATACACAACCCGACTCGCACACTCCCGTGCGCACATTGAGGAGAGGGAGAGAGAGAGAGGGAAGGACACTTCGCGCTCTTTTCGTCCCCCATCCTGGCGCACACTCCCGCCGCTACTCTGGGTAAGATTGTCTTGTTTTTGGACTAATTTTTTTCTTTTTTTGTGCTTCTTCGCTCCGTCTTCAGTCATCTGCGCCGGCACGCCCAATGCGCATACCCGGAAGAGAGACGGAGGACGACAACGGATGAGCCTTTTAGGGGTGGAGCACTACGCCCCACCGTCGCAGCGCGGCGTGCTCTACTTCAACACGATCCCGCGCGATATGCGACCACAAGAGGTCCGACTGCACTTCAATCAGTACGGCGAAGTTCGGCGCATGAAGTTCATTCCTTTCCCGAAGAAGGCGCGCCGCCCGGGCGGACCGCTTCTCCCACTGCAGTACAAGGAGGGCTGGATGGAGTTCACTTCTGCTAGTGATGCACAGCACGCGGCGCAGTGCATGAATGGCCAGCCGATCGACGTGAAGCGGCAGCGCCGGTGCTACGGTCAGCTGTGGACAGTGCGCTTCATGGAAGGGTTCACGTGGGACTCGTTGTTGGAGGAGGCGGAGGCGAAGCGGCGTGCTTGGCGAGCGGCCGAGGTGGAGGCGCGCAAAGAGGAGCGGTCAATGAACGAGGCGTACCGGCGGATGGCGATGCAGGCAGAGCAGCAACGGAGGGCGAAGCGGCGCCATCGCGAGGTGAGAGTGACCAGTCACAGCGATGTAGATGCACATGACGATGTAGGAAGGCCATCGGTCGCTACAGACAACGGAGCTTCATGTATTTGCGGCGGTACAGGTCGTGGCGCGACAGCCAATTCTGCTACCACGCCGAAGGTTCACTCGGCGAAGAAGTCCGAGCGCGACGCCACAAAGAAACTCAAGAAGCGCAGAGACGCGTAGCAGTGCGCGAGTCTAAGAGAGTGGTACTGAAGGAATGAGAGGGAGAGAGAGGGGGAGGGAGCCATATGGCAGCCTTTTGGACCGACCTCGTCAATGCGACGTTTGTCTGTGTTGTTTTGTTTTGCTTGTGTCCCTCTTCATCTCTTTCGCTCGCTCACGTTGTCTCTGTTTTAGTCTTGTACAGTACTCTTGGCTGCTCTGGAGGCGTGCACGGCGACTTTAATGGGTGTAACCGCAATGTGGACGGATGTGCTCGTCTTTTCACTGGATCAGACGCAGTAAACCAATCCAAACGATAGCAAAGTGATCAACATTACCTGCATAGAGGCACAGGGCCAGAGGCGAGCTTATGCAAGCGCACACATATCTGTGCACGCTTGCTTGTTGGCTTTGTTTCTCATACTCTTCTCGCTTCTTCCTATTACGGAGAGAAGGGGGCAACGAAGGGGGTGCTGAGGGTGTTGCAGCGCACCCTCAAGGCGGTGCTCACGGAGGCTGGATACTCAACTCTGTGTAAGGTGCACTTTCGCATTCGTCCACCCCATTGTCCCTTCTTACTCTCGCTAATCTCGTGTATCTGCGCATCTGCACCCGCATCGCCTGCATGCATGCTGATTCTTGACAATCGTACGTCTTGTGCTCCGCATGTAGCGCCAACCTAACCTCCGTTCTCTACAGCTGAAACTCAAGCAAAGAAACAAGCAAGCTAACGAAAAAAAGGTCAATAATTCCCTATCATCTACACACAAGGCATTACGCTTACACCATCTCTCTTTCCCTCTGACGTGGTGCCTTCATCAGGTTCTCCCTCTCTCTTTTTCTTCGTTGGGGTGACAGTTTTCCTATTCTTTTCTCTTGCCAAGCAGGCGATCACCCCACCTCTACGGTTGTCTTCGTGTGTGTGTGTGTGTGTGTTCACTGAACTGACAAAGTAAAACACCCGCAGCAGCAGTTTCGTGGTATGTTGTGCCTCTGCGCACACGTACGTGTCTCAGCAATCTCAGCCAACCAACACCCACAAAAACGACTTCGCTGTCTCAGCACTGCGTCTTCAGCTCGCCGTCTGCAACGTGCTTTGGACGCGGTTCTCGCTTGCTGCTCTCGTACTGTCCTCCTTCGCTTGCGTGCGCGAGTATCCGCACCTGTAGGAGCGCACGTAACTCCGTTGCCCAGTGCTTCAGCTGCGACTCTCGCTGCGTCTCGTATCGCAGCTTCTTTTCCTCCTCGTCTGCTGTGCGCAACTCGACCTCAGCCACCATGTCTGGAAAGAAGAAGGCGACGGAGGCGACCGTGAATTTGGCCACCCTGATGGAGCCGGACTTCTGGAAGCAACGCGTCGAAATCTTCGAGCAGCTGTGGCAGCAGCAGCAGAACCGCTATGAGTCGATGAAAGCCCCGATCAAGGTGACCCTGCCGGATGGAAAGGTGATGGACGCCGAGAGCTGGGTTACGCGCCCGCTGGACATCGCAAAATGCCTGTCCAACTCGCTGCCGGACAAGGTCATTGTCGCCCGTGTGAACGAGGCGCTGTGGGACTTGACGCGGCCACTCGAGGGTGACTGCCACTTGGAGCTGCTGGACTGGGACGACGAGGATGCACATGAGGTATTCTGGCACAGCTCCTCGCACGTGCTCGGCTACGCGCTGGAGCGCATCTTTGATACGAAGCTCTCCGTCGGCCCGGCGCTGAAGGAGGGTGGCTTCTTTTATGAGGGCCTCACCAACCGCCCGGTGTCCGAGTCGGACTACAAGGCGATCGAGTCGGCCATGCAGGAGCTGGTGAAGCAGAAGATGCCCTACCAGCGTCTCGAAGTGTCAAAGGAGGACGCCCTGAGACTCTTCGGATACACGGAGTTCAAGAGCAAGATCCTGGCGAGCAAGGTGCCGGACGGGGGCACGTGCACCGTGTACCGGTGCGGTATGCTCATTGACCCGTGCCGTGGTCCCCACCTCCCGGACACGGGCCGCGTCAAGGCCTTTGCTGTAACTAAGAACTCCTCCTCTTACTTTGAAGGCAAGGCAGAGAATGAGGTGCTGCAGCGCGTGTACGGCATTTCATTCCCGAAGAACATCATGTTAACTGAGTGGAAGATGATCCAGGAGGAGGCTGCGAAGCGGGACCATCGCGTGATTGGCCGCCAGCAGAACCTCTTCACCTTCAACGAGGTCTCACCTGGCAGCGCCTTCTGGCTGCCGCACGGTGCACGCATCTACAACACTCTCGTGGAGTTCCTGCGCAAGAAGTATCGCCGCTGCGGTTTCCAAGAGGTTATCTCGCCCAACATGTACTCCTCCAAGCTGTGGATGGTGTCGGGCCACTGGGAAAAGTACGCCGACAACATGTTCTGCACAAAATGTGAGAAGGAGGACTTTGGCCTGAAGCCGATGAATTGCCCGGGCCACTGTATCATGTTCGCGTCACAGCCGCACTCGTACAGGGAGCTGCCGATTCGCTACGCAGACTTTGGCGTGTTGCACCGTAACGAGCTGAGCGGTGCCTTGACGGGACTGACCCGCGTGCGTCGTTTCCAGCAGGACGATGCGCACATCTTCTGCCGGATGGACCAGATCACAGATGAGATGGAGGGCCAGATGCAGTTCCTCAGCGACGTTTATGGCGTGCTGGGCTTCAAGTTCTACTTTTACCACTCCACCCGTCCCGCAAACAAGCTTGGCTCTGACGCGCTCTGGGATCAGTCGGAGTCGTATCTGCGCGCCGCGCTGAACCGGTTCTGTGGCATTCCGGAGGAGTTGCCGGACCCGTTGCGCCCCGATCAGCGTTTCTGCTACGACGGCAAGCCGGAGTCAGTCAAGAAGATGAAGATACTTATGAAGAAGGTGGAGCACAGCGAGGACCCCAACGCCTGGAAGGGGCCGACCAACGGCGGCGAGGGCTGGATTGAAAATGCTGGCGATGGCGCCTTCTACGGCCCCAAGATCGACATTGTGGTCGAGGACGCGCTGCGCCGCCGCCACCAGTGCGCCACGATTCAGCTAGACTTCAACCTGCCGAGTCGCTTTGGCCTCAAGTACACCCTTCCCGCCGCGGAGAAAGAGGAGGTGGCGGCGGCCTCGATGGAGAAGCGGAAGCACACCGATCCTGCTCCGACCACCGCTTCGCCACCGGCCGCAGCGGATGACGAGAGCAAGCCGAAGCTCAGCACGTACGAGGCTGCCGTGCGTGACCTTGGCATCGACCTGGAGCTGGACGCCAACCAGGCCCGCCCCGTCATGATCCACCGCGCCATTCTCGGTTCCTTGGAGCGCTCGATTGCCATTCTGTGCGAGCACTTTGGCGGCGACTGGCCATTCTGGCTAAGCCCCCGCCAGGTGATGGTGGTGCCTGTCTCGGCCTCCAACTACGGGTATGCGCAGAAGGTGCGCGACACGATGCACGATGCGGGCTTCTACGCGGACGTCGACAACGGTGCCGCCACGCTGGACAAGAAGATCCGCAATTCGGAGAAGGCGCGCTACAACTTCATCCTTGTCGTGGGTCAGCAGGAGCAGGACGCGACCAGTGTCAACATCCGCGCGCGCGGCGAGAGGCGACTGGGAAATAAATCGCTGGCGGAGGTCGTTCAGTGGTTCACGGAGATGGCGGACACGCATAGCAGAGGGTTCTAGGCCACCCTCCTAAGGAGGGTTAGACAGTTGTAGACAGGGATGCGGGCGTGTATGTGCGCATGTGTGTGTGTGTGTGTGTGTGTGTGTGTATGTTTGTGGGTGTTTGTGCGGCTGGTCATCTATGCATAGGAGAAAAGTGGCGTCGTGAGTGAGCACTATTTTGTTTCTCTTTTCTTGCACTTTTTCCCTCTTTTTATCATCTTCTATCCATTCTTTATTTTTTTAAGGCAATACACCTCTCTTCCCGATGATGGGAGACACCACAGACCCCAGCACCTCCCCTCGCTCTGCGCGGCGAAGCCGAACAGAGCCCCCCTACCCCAGCCAACGCCGAGCTGCCTCTGGCGATGGCAGGGCGAAGCACCCACGACGTAGCGAAGCCAGGGCGGCGCTGGGTCGGGGCGACCTGCAACAGTGCACGCGCCTGCGCCATCCATGCGATGGGCGTGGTGCCGGCGTGACTCGGGCGTGTCTCACCCGGCCCGCACCGCCTGGCGGTGTGTGGGGAGGAGGGTGGGGCTGAGGCCGTGCCCCGGTGACTGAGCCGGCGCGTTGCTGCACTGTGTGTATCTAGCGCTGCTTTGCACCGCGCGGTGGGTCACTGACAGGCGGGAGGGGGGTGGAGTGGAGTTTGTGCTCACACTGTGTGGGAGAGGATATGGACGTGCTGAGAGGAAACATAGTTAATACCTACTTTACTGGTGTTGTTGTAACGACTTTGTCTTCTACCTAATTATTTTACTGATGTTGAATGGGAGGGGTAATGAGATCCGACACAGCCTCGAGCGGAGACGAATGGACAAATTCAGAAGATCGTGTGTTTAAGCAGCGGCTTTTACGTCGGAAAGCACGCAGTTAGGCCCCCCTAATTTACCCTACATGTTCGCCAGAGCCGATGCATGGACACCAACGAAAGAATAATGGTAATGAAGTCGTGCTCACAGCGAAACAACTGCAGATGAGAGGTAATAAGAAAGTGTGGAGGGGTTTGCGCTGCCAAGCGGCGAAGGCACGTGTGGTTTTTCTCTGGTGTATATCTTTCTGCTGTCCGTATGGTTTGTATGTGTGTGTGCGGGTCTCTCTCTCTCTGACTCCGATGACTCTTTTTTTCCCCCTTTGCTGGTAGTTTGCTTGATCAGTTGTCCTCATTTTCTCTTTGCTTCGGTTGCTGGGCTCCACTTGTTTTCCTTGCCCACTTGTGCTAATCGGCGTCTCTCACACTTCCCCCCTTCTCTCTTCTCCGCATCGCGTGCCTGTGCTTGTTGTGGTGCGCCCCTCCTGCTGTTTGCCCTTCGAGCAGCGATGTAAAGGCTGAATGGTCTGAGCAGCAACATGAAGGGGAGCCGAGAGAACAGAAAAGGAAAGCAAAACAAGGACAGTTTGGCAAGGGCGAAATGATGCGCTTCTCTTGGTGCTGCTTCTGCCTCTGCCTCTCTTCTTTTCAGCTACTCCGAACACGTGAATTTGATCGCTCGACTCGCGGATGTGTGCGCGCGTGTTTTTCTCTATCGCTGTCCTGTTTTTTTCTTCTTCAAAGGGTGGAGGCTGCTGCACGCCTTGTGACTGTCATAGGGACTGCTGATTTATCAAACCGCGTCGGACTTGCTGTCGAGCGACTGCGTGTCTACGTGTCACTGGAGGAGGAGGGGAGAATGTGACGACGCAACCTCGTTTGGTTGGCCTACCCTCCTTGCTTTTCTTCGCTCTCACATAAGGCCATCGTGTCTCTCTTGCAGCATCTTTATCTGAATTGTATTCCTCATCATTGTATCCATCTTTGTTTTCTCAACTCGACTTTACTGAATCGACGTCCTCATGGTGGGGTGTGCGCACTCCCCCTCCCCCCCACACACACAAACATGCATGAGCCACTTACCCCCTTAGCATCTTCGTTGTGTTTATACACAGGCACACGCATACATACCCGAGCCAGGTCTTCACAAGGTCACACGCACGTCACTCCTGTGCGTAGCCGCAAAGCTTGCCCGTGCTCGACGCACCTAAAGTGAGTGCACAACGAACTCTTCTATGTTTCTTTTGATTTTGTTCGTTCCCCTATAAGAAAGGTATAAGGGCAGTCACAATGGACTGCAACACCGGAATGCAGCTGGGGCAGCAGCTCGCTAAGGACACCATGATGTCGCACGGTGGTGTGCCCATGAGCGGCATCATGTCAGAGCAGGATGCCCTGATGCCGAACGTACAGGTGGCAGGCGCTAACCCCATGATGGAGGCTCAGTGGGCACAGAATTTTCAGCAGCAGCAGCAGGCGATGCAAGCAATGCGGCAGCAGCACGAGATGGAGCAGGCATTTCAGAACTCGCAGCAGCAGCAGGTTGCCGTTGTGCAAGGCGGACAGATGCTTGGCATGGCTAGACCGTCGCTGCCGCAGCTCATGACGCAGCAGCAGCAGCAAGCATCTATGATGAATGCCGCTATGATGAGCCAGGGGATGATGGCGGCCAACATGGGTTTTGGCATGATGATGCCACGCACGCAGTATCAGCCGTTATCCAACCTGTCCGCGCTGCAGCCCAAGCAGCAACAACAGCAGCAGCAGCAGCAGACACTGGTGAACCTAGCACCGGCGGCGCAGGACTCGGCGTGGGCGGACCAACTCAGCCAGCAGCAGTGGAACACCGACTACTCACAGGTGCAGGTATTCGGCACAGCAGGGACGGAGAGCAAGACGGCGGAGGAGCGCATTAAGGACAGCGAATTCTACAAATTTATGGACCAGATCAAGAACAAGGAGGTACTGATTGACGAGGAGAAGGGCGAGCTAGTGCCGGGCCCCGGGCCAGAGGTCGTGGTCCCGGAGGACACGGAGTACCTTCGCGACTGGGCCGCGATGGAGGGGATGAACATGCCGGAGAGCGTCTTCCAGCCGCTGCCATCGTCGAGCGCGATGACGCCTCCGGCGAACAGGGAGCCGGACTCGTATGTCGAGGAAATGGACATGGCCGAGAACGACGTCGAGGACTGGGCGCAGGAGTATGCGGAGATGCAGGAGCGCCTGCAGAAGGTGACGAACAGTACTGATTACCCCTTCGAGCCAAACAACCCATACATGTTTCACGACTTGCCGTACGAGGAGGGGATGGAGATGCTCCAGCTTGGCAACCTGGCCGAGGCGGCTCTTGCCTTTGAGGCTGTATGCCATAAGGATAGCAGTAATGAGAAGGCATGGCAGGTCCTCGGCACGACACAGGCGGAAAACGAGAAGGATGGGCTGGCCATCATTGCCCTTAACAATGCCCGGCAGCTGAACCCCCGCAACCTCGAGGTTCACGCCGCGCTGAGCGTGTCGCACACGAACGAGCGCAACACCGATGCTGCCATGGACTCGTTGAAAGCGTGGCTCGTACAGAACCCCGAGTATGAGCAGCTCGCCTCTGTTTCCATCCCGCCTAACCCGGATCTTGACGTGCAGGACACCTTCTTCTTTGCCGACCCGTCCCGTATGCGCGAGGTCCGCACTCTCTATGACGCTGCCATCGAGATGAACCCGAGCGACTCTCAGCTTTTTACAAATCTCGGCGTGCTGCACAACGTGGCTCATGAGTTTGACGAGGCTGCCGAGTGCTTCCGCAAGGCAGTCGCGCTACACCCTGCTGACCCCAAGTTGTGGAACAAGCTCGGGGCCACGCTGGCGAACGGTGGCCACCCTGACCAGGCACTGGAGGCGTACAACCGCGCTCTGGACATCAACCCAGGCTACGTACGAGCCATGTACAACATGGCAGTCGCGTACAGCAACATGTCGCAGTACAACATGGCCGCCCGTCAAATTGTCAAGGCAATCGCGTCACAGCAAGGCGGCACGAATCCCAGTGGAGAGGGTTCCATTCTGGCAACACGAAGCATGTGGGACCTCCTGCGTATGACGCTGAACCTGATGGACCGCGATGACTTGGTTCAGCTGACGTACACCGAGAATTTGGAGCCGTTTGTGAAGGAGTTCGGCCTCGAGGCCCACGTCTAATCACCTGCTACACGAGGCAGTGACAGAGAACGTTTCACAGCAGCAAGGTGGTAGGAGCATCTGGGGAGGTGTGGGGGCGCGGCAAGCTATCCATCGGCCTACCGTTCTCTTGCCTCTCGCTATTCCTTCTCCTGTTCTCTTTTCCGCCGCTTGCCTGTCCACGCTTCTCTTCCCACTCGTTTCAAAGCTTATTCCTCTTTTTCTTCTGAGCTCGCTTCCCCCACCGCCACCTTGCCCCATTAAAAGTATGTGTATGTCCCTGCTTCCTTCCTTCCTTCTCCCCAAGGCAACGGCGATCACTGATCACCGGTGAGCCACTCACTCGACTTCTCCTTTTAGGAGCACGTGTGTGTATGTTTTCTGTTGTCTCTGGCTCCTCTTCTTAGGAATGATCTGCCGTCACCGGTTGTGCAGCCTCGTTGTCCTTCGGCGCTTCCCTTTGATTTCCCTTTGCTTTTCTGCCTTGGTGGAGTGGCAGCATCGCTGGCCGCTCCTCCCATTTTGGTGCGTGTTTTCTCCACCTCCGATCATGCCGTGTCTCCCTCTTTTAACTCCTTTCACTCCAGCACGCTTGACTGTCTGGCGTTGTCCCTCTCTCTGCTGCAGTGCTGTGCACAAGTCTTGTGACTCGCCTTGTCGCCGCGGCTCACTGGGGAGGGCGTATGCATCTATGAGAGGGAGAGCACCACGAGGAAAGGAGATGGTAGGGCACCTTTGTCTTTTACGTGACTATCACTTCACACTGTGATGGCGGGAGACACCACAGACCCCAGCTCCTCCCCTCGCTCTGCGCGATGAAGCCGAACAGAGCCCCCCTACCCCAGCCAACGCCGAGCTGCCTCTGGCGATGGCAGGGCGAAGCATCCACGACGTAGCGAAGCCAGGGCGGCGCTGGGTCGGGGCGACCTGCAACAGTGCACGCGCCTGCGCCATCCATGCGATGGGCGTGGTGCCGGCGTGACTCGGGCGTGTCTCACCCGGCCCGCACCGCCTGGCGGTGTGTGGGGAGGAGGGTGGGGCTGAGGCCGTGCCCCGGTGACTGAGCCGGCGCGTTGCTGCACTGTGTGTGTCTAGCGCTGCTTTGCACCGCGTGGTGGGTCACTGACAGGCGGTGGGGGGTGGAGTGGAGTTTGTGCTCACACTGTGTGGGAGAGGATATGGACGTGCTGAATAGCAGCAAAGGGACGTTCCGCACACAAATGGAAAATAAAACGCAGCACACTCACGAAGTTAACACTGACGGCCGAGAGGGAGGAAGGGCCTATGTAACTGTGAATACAAAGTTCGGCGAATCAGGTATCTCGCTGGGACGGAGCTTTTCATCATACCCCTTGACACCATCGTTGAAACACACCCAGACACGGACGGACAACGACAAGTAAGGAAGCAAAAGGGATCCACACAAATATGTCAGGCAAATGAAGTGGTAGTTATGGCGATGCTCGCTTGGAGGTGAGTGAGGTTTTCACTTTCCGTGACCAGATACCCGCGAGGACATTTTCTGCTGTACCGGCATGACGGTGTGGAGGGGACGGGTGAGTTGTGGCTGCATTGAATCATCGACAAGCAGTTCTCTTCTTGCTGAGAGCTTTCGTGTATGTCGCAGTCTGTGTGCTTCTTGGGGTTGTTTAGCGAAGGCGGGATTGGAGTAGTACCTGATGGGCGTCGCTGGCGGTTATGGGCGTGGTGTAGGCAGAGAACTGCACTTCTCCGTGCATGCAACTTTTCATAAGTACACGCGTATTATTCACCAAGCAACAAAACGCCCAATGGGCACGGAACGCATATCTGTGCGTGTGGCTTTTGTTTTTGGATTCCAGTGAGCCAAGAGGGAGGCCGCCACAGTGGCAATGTCGGTGAAGGCAATGCTTGTGTGTGTGTGTGTGTTTCTTCAAGGTGCTTGTACGCGTGTAGGTGGGCATGACGGTGAGATATGGATGTAGAGGGAGAGCAAAATAGCAGAATAGAGAGGTAGCTCACGGGTACAATAGAGAGCAAAGAGTAGAATATACGTGCGTGTTTACGTGCATCGCATCCTTGCTCTCTGATGTTACCTTGGGCGTCTCGAATTCCCTACCAAGCTTTCTTCTCCCCCTCTTCTCACTGTCTCACTCGCTGACTCTAGGGATGGGTTTCAGTCGCGTGGGAGCTGCAAGTAGCGTGCTTGCTACTCACGTTGTCCCCACTGCGTGATTGCATGAATGATGGCGAAGCACACACCACCCCACTGCTTGCGGAACAAGCTAAAGGGTAAAGTACCTCTCCTTCATGATTGCTTTCCCCACTCTCTCGACTTCTCTCCATCTCACCGCAACGTTGATGCAGCCCTTGTCCCTTTCTTCTTCTGCTCTGTTTCTGATCCTCCACTTTTCGTTCACCCCTACTTGTTTCGCTTTCGCCTTGCCCTTTCCTGCTTCCTTATCACTGCTGTCCGCACGGTGGTGCCGTCACATAACTCTGGTATCGCCATCTGCATCGCCTGCTCTCTCCATCATCGTTCTTCCGCCAACGGCTGCGGGTGCCATTCACGACGTACCTCCGACAATTCGCTCATACCGCTGTTTGCATCTACCTTGCCGTCTTTTTCCGTCTTCGTCGTTCCCCCTCTTTCACTCGCTTCGCAATTTTTCTGTGCGTTTCACAGCAGTCTTGAATTTCACTTGAAGATAAAGTGCGTGGAAAGACTGCGGAGGGCCTCTCTATCGTTCTTCCCTCCCCTTCCCTCCCGCTCTCTATCCCTCTCGCGCATCCCTATCTTGGTTCAGGATCCTAGCTTTGCACCTGCACACCACCCGTTGTGCGCGTTCTCTAATACCTTTTCTCCTTCTACCTCCAAGTCTCCTTCAACCATGGGTAAGACTGTGCTGAGCTGCCGCAAGGGCAACGGCTCTGTGTACCAGGTGCACGGCCACAAGCGCCTCGGCTCCGCCAAGCTGCGCATTCTGGACTACGCCGAGCGCCACGGCTACATGCGCGGCGTGGTGAAGTCGATCGAGCACGAGGCTGGTCGTGGTGCGGCGCTGGCGCGCGTGGAGTTCCGCCATCCGTACAAGTTCCGCCGTGTGAAGGAGCTGATGGTGGCGCCGGAAGGCATGTTCACTGGCCAGTCGGTGTTCTGCGGCCAGAAGGCGCCGCTCGCGATCGGCAACGTGCTGCCCCTGGGCCAGATCACGGAGGGCTGCATCGTGTGCAACGTGGAGGCGAAGCCTGGCGACCGCGGCACACTTGCGCGCGCGTCCGGCGACTACTGCATCATCATCTCGCACAACCACGAGACGGGCCGCACGCGCCTGAAGCTGCCAAGCGGGCAGAAGAAGTCTGTGCCGAGCACAAGCCGCGCGATGATCGGCATCATCAGCGGCGGCGGGCGCATCGAGAAGCCCGTGCTGAAGGCCGGTAACTCGTTCTACCGCTTCCGCGGCAAGCGCAACTGCTGGCCCAAGGTGCGTGGTGTTGCCCGCAACCCGGTGGAGCACCCGCACGGTGGTGGTAATCATCAGCACATTGGTCACCCGTCGACGGTGTCGCGCCACTCGCCGCCGGGCCAGAAGGTGGGCCTGATCGCTGCCCGCCGCACCGGCCGTATTCGGGGTGGTAAGGCTGTCAAGGGCGCGTGGCACCCGGAGGAGTAAAGGGCAAGATCAGCCGGCGACTGAGTGGTGCCGCGTTTTGTGCGGTGGCGCTCAGTTCCTGTGGACTTTGTCTCCTTTTGGGTGTCTTTTGCTACTCCTTGCCGCTGGCATACTCCTCCGAGCTCGTTGTCTGTGCGTGTGCGCATCATCCGCGGGTGTGGAGGCAGGCACTCAGCTGGGACAGGGGCGAAGAGGAGCAAACGAACACCTGGAAAAAAGCCCCGACTGCATAGTCTCTCTAAGTGCAGTGCAGTGGTGGATGTGAGGTTTTTTTCGGGTGTCATTTTACCTCTTTTCGACTAGAGAAAGCGGCAGAGGCGAGTGGCGGCTAAAGGGGACGCCTTGCTGCTGTTCTGGGTGCCACGGACTTCTTCTGATTTCGGCTCACTTGGAGGTATGCAGTGAAAAGGTATGCGCTTCCGTTGTCTTTTTTTTTTGGTTGTACGGCGTACTTCTTGAGCGTAATCCCCCCGCGTTGTCTGTGAGTGTCCGCAAATCTACACAGGCCATGAGAGGCTGCCACATCTTTTTAGATTCTGCATCTTTCTCTAACACGTGACGAGGATGCGCGCGGCGAGTGCACGCATGATTGGCCGAGTTGTGCGAGTGATCGAGCCCATATGGATGCAATGCGGTGTTGCGGCATGGGCTACCGGGGGTGTTGTTGCTGCTGCTACTACTACTGTGGCACGAGAGGGAGCAAGAGGGGGAGGGGAGAGCTGAATAGTGTTTGGCTAGGCGGTGGAGGGGGATGGGCTCATCTTCACGCCATCCAAGCCGATGTGCGATTGGGTGTATGCGGGGGTGTTCACAGCACCTTTATTTTCTTCCCCAATATTCCCCGTTCCCCTCTCCCGCTTCTCACCGACCCGCCTGCGGCCGTTCCATCCGTTTAGCAGTCAACTAAGACGAGGAAAGCTCCCTCTCTCTTCCCTTGTGATGCACAAGCGAGGATAAAGCGATGCATGATGAAATGAACGGCGGGCGATGTCCTCTAGCTGAGTCTGCACTTGCTGGTGCGTCCCTCCGGTATGAAAAGTGCACGCAGTCACTCTGCAGCCACTATTGTGAGAGTGGAGTGTTACTTTGTGTAAGCGGTAGTGGGCTCAGCTGCCCTGCCCTCCGCTGTCGTGGCTGCCACTGCTGTTGTGTCAGTGGTATACTCACTTCCAGTAGTTGCAGGAGAGAAGAAGAGCAGCTCCCGATGCTCCGGACGGCGCTTGAATATGTTTTGCTACCGTGAGCGGTTCGTTTTGCTGTCTTCCCGCGTGCGCCTCTGTGCATTCTTTCTATGCTTCACGTCCTTCTTTGTTTCCCTCCCTTCTCGGGTTTCCCTGTACGCCTCATACATTTCTTTTCACCCTTCTGTCCGCCCCTGTTCCGCTCTTTGTGCCTTTGCCTCACTCTCACCCATACCAAACGACTCCTGTGTTTCTTTTTTTGTGCGCACTCTGCGTCTCGTGTGAGTATACTTCACACCTTTGCGTCACACACGCTCTGTTCATTGTTGCGGTGACGTGCGCTCATTACACACTCGCAGTCAGTGAAGAACGCACCCCCTCCTTCAACCATGGGTAAGACTGTGCTGAGCTGCCGCAAGGGCAACGGCTCTGTGTACCAGGTGCACGGCCACAAGCGCCTCGGCTCCGCCAAGCTGCGCATTCTGGACTACGCCGAGCGCCACGGCTACATGCGCGGCGTGGTGAAGTCGATCGAGCACGAGGCTGGTCGTGGTGCGGCGCTGGCGCGCGTGGAGTTCCGCCATCCGTACAAGTTCCGCCGTGTGAAGGAGCTGATGGTGGCGCCGGAAGGCATGTTCACTGGCCAGTCGGTGTTCTGCGGCCAGAAGGCGCCGCTCGCGATCGGCAACGTGCTGCCCCTGGGCCAGATCACGGAGGGCTGCATCGTGTGCAACGTGGAGGCGAAGCCTGGCGACCGCGGCACACTTGCGCGCGCGTCCGGCGACTACTGCATCATCATCTCGCACAACCACGAGACGGGCCGCACGCGCCTGAAGCTGCCAAGCGGGCAGAAGAAGTCTGTGCCGAGCACAAGCCGCGCGATGATCGGCATCATCAGCGGCGGCGGGCGCATCGAGAAGCCCGTGCTGAAGGCCGGTAACTCGTTCTACCGCTTCCGCGGCAAGCGCAACTGCTGGCCCAAGGTGCGTGGTGTTGCCCGCAACCCGGTGGAGCACCCGCACGGTGGTGGTAATCATCAGCACATTGGTCACCCGTCGACGGTGTCGCGCCACTCGCCGCCGGGCCAGAAGGTGGGCCTGATCGCTGCCCGCCGCACCGGCCGTATTCGGGGTGGTAAGGCTGTCAAGGGCGCGTGGCACCCGGAGGAGTAAAGGGCAAGATCAGCCGGCGACTGAGTGGGGCCGCGTTTTGTGCGGTGGCGCTCAGTTCCTGTGGACTTTGTCTCCTTTTGGGTGTCTTTTGCTACTCCTTGCCGCTGGCATACTCCTCCGAGCTCGTTGTCTGTGCGTGTGGTTCCCTGTGACACTTATTTGACGACGTGCATCGGTGCGACGTACGTCTCTTTACGTGCCACTGAACTGACCTCATTTCTGTCTTTTGTTGGCTGACGGCATATTTGATCATTTTCATCTTTACTCAAAATAATGAGTGCAAAGCGTAGCTGAAACGTGTGTCGTGAAGGAAAAACAGGGAGATGCCGACTGCAGCGTCTGTGCCTGAGTACTAAGTACTTCGTCATTGTCGTATGGCTCTCACTCGGCGGCTAGCGTGTTGAGTGCCTGTTGCCTCTCCTTCGGTCTCCAGCTGATTTCCTTACGGTCCCTGTGTGAAATGGGTGGAGGAGGAGGGAAAAGGAGAGAGGAAATGGACGCTCTGTGTGTGTGCGCGCGTGGAGCTGCTTTCTCAGGAGGGCATGAGTAGGCATAGAGGAAGGCGTCTGCATCGCGTCACATGTCTGTTACACACACCCAGACGGCAGTGCTGCTCCTGGCGCGTGAGCTTCGTACTCGGGAGGCATTCGTACGACCATCTTGAGTGGAGCGCGCCTCTCCTCCGTCTCCTCTCATGTCTACCCCCTGCCCAAAAAGCACCATCTCGCTGATGTCATGCCCGCGTCACGCACTCGTCCTGCCTCTTTTTCTTCCCTTCTTGTTTCTTTCCCATTGCCGCGGGGTCGGCGCTCGCCACCAATGCTCGAACTCTTTTTACTGTTCCACTTTACTGTTCGCTTCTCTCGAATTCCCCTTCTCACACCTTCACGCCCCTTCCTCCCCCGTTCTGCTCTTCACGGCTTCGTGGTGTACATATCGCACCCTACGCGGGTGAGCAGGCAACGCCTTTTCCACTAGTGCACAAAAAAGCAAGCAGATGCGCATTTGCGCATCACACACACACACACGCACACAAGCAAAGGCACGCCTCTTTCACAAAGTTGTCCCGTTACTCTCGCTTCTTTTCCTTCTCTCTCATCTCTCTCCTGCTTTTCGCTTCGTCGTTGCGTATCGTAAACGACCTCGCCAACTCGGCTCTGTCAGCATCGTGTTGTCGCTGTGTAGCCTTGATACTGCGTTGCTGCTGTGGCACACCCCCTGCAACCTTTACAGCTATCCCACCTTGTTAGTGCACCGTTTCAGATTTGAAAAAACAAAAAGGAAAAACAATCATTGTTATTGTTGCTGCTGCGTCTCCTGCTGCAGATTCTCTCTGTCTCTTCGCACAAACCCTCTCACCTCTTTCTGCTCTGCGCCGTATATCTGCTCCCCCCTTCTCTCTCTCTCTCTCTTAGTGGGTACCCGCGTGCACCTTTTCTTTGGTGATAGCGACGTCAACGGCTTTCTCTTTCTTCCTTCAGTGTGGTCTTTTTCTTTTCCCTTTTCGAGCTGCGAAGTTGTTCGTGTGGTGGCTCCGATATCGTGTGCATTTGTTGTCCCTTTTGGTGCCGTTGTTTTCTCGTCAGCGGGCCGCCTTCCTGCAAAGAGCGAAAATAAAAAGACGTGTGGGCCTTGCGTCTCCCCCTTCCCTTCCTCTCTCTCCCTCTCGTTGACTCCCTCGCACTCCTTTCACTTTTCTCTCCTATCATTTGGCTCGTGTGTCGATTTTCTTTTTCTCTCTATCCTTCGCTCTTTTAGGACGAGAAGAGAGGGAATCGTTAACAACAACAAGGCCCGACAGAGAGGACGCGGCCGTAGTAGCACCCCACGTGAGAGGACGCTGTTACGTGAGTGCGTGTGGATGTATCAGAGGCCGAGAAGAGTCCCACGAAAGGAGAAGCGAAACACTATCCGAAGCGCAGAAGAACGGAAGACAGGGGGGGGGGGCAGCTTGCCTCTTAGTCTACCTGCACTGCTCTGTATTCTGAATTCCCGCCGCTTATCTAATATTTTCTTATGTTATTTGCGCTGTGGCCGCTCTTTTTCTTTGGCTAACGGCATTGCCTCCTTTTCTTGCAATCGTTGCACATTTCTACTATCATCGTGCGTGTCTGTGCGTGTGTGTCGCTCTCTCTCTCTGTCTGTGTGTGTCCGCTGCATATCTCTCGTGTTTCTCGCGGAGTCCCTTGCCTTTCCACCATCAACACTATCGCCATCCACAGGTGGTACGGCGGTCTACCGCTGGTGATACGCACACGGGCACGCACCGATATAAACCGATACACAAGAGACCGACAGAGGTGAGGCAAAGACCGCGCACATCTTGTGTCTCGGTTTTGCCGTGGTCACTTGCTTGGATTTGCTCGTCGCGGTGAGGACACGCCCGCTCTATCTGTGTTTCGTCTTTCCTTTGCTTTTCCTCCCATATTGTAGAACTTCGCATTTGCCTTGCCCTAGCAGTGGAAAGAAAAGGTGACTTGCCTACACCTTTCAATCTCTCTGTCCCCGTCAGCGGTTGCCCAGACCTCCGCTTACCAACGCATAGGAGCGCTCCCGCGCTTTCTTCACTCCGTTGGGCATAATAGGGAGATCACCAATTGACCACTGCCAATAAAAGAAATAAATGAGCGACTTTGACGCACCTCTGCCGAGGGGTTACTCATGCAATAGTGGTCATGGCACCCACACTCCTCGTCAACGAGTGCCACAGCTGAATATCTCGGAGTGCTCGTCTGCAGCTTCGGCTTCCAAAGGGACAGCTTCGCGAGCGGGTAGCACGGCGTGCAAAACAAGCGGTCGCACCGGGCGGCGTGCGAGCCTACTACCCGTACTTCGTATCCCAGTGCACGAGGAGCCGGAGCGGAATGAAGTGCTACCCTCACCATACCCATACGCGACGTCGCCTTTCCGGGGAGGCTCACCGTCCATCATGTCTATGCTCCGTGTAGCGTCAATTTCAAGCGAGAACCCGCCACCTCCACCGGATATCCAACACATTGAGGGGCAGCTTTGGTACGTGAAGGGGAAGAATGGCCCAGGGAGAAAGCACGCATCTCTGCAGTGGGTCGTATGCGAAGACCAGCGACTCTCTATATACAGCAGCTGGGCGAATAGCCGCCGCCTCATAGAGGAGATGTGTTTTGAGCGGGTGCATATCTTGTTTGACTTTCTACACCCACACAAGCATCCGGAGGTGCTAGGCAGCGGTGCCCCGCAGACGCGTCGCCTGTCGATTCACCGAAACGAGCCCCGCACCACAGCGGAGTTGCGCTACGCATTTCAAATACGCGACCCCTGCGACGTCAAAACCTTCGCCGGATATCACTACTTTGGGGTCGAGTATGTGTTGCGTGACTTGTCGACGGAGAGGCTGCGGCGCAGCCTTGCAATCTTCTGCACTGATCATCCAGATGACCATCGAAAGTGGCGTGACTTCTGGGAAGAGATGCAGGTGCGGTACCCCATGGTTCGGAATCGAAGCGCCACATCGATGCCGATGGACATGAGCTCGGAGTTAATGAGTGAATTCCTGCTTCCCTCGCAGGCGGCGAGGCGGGCAGTAGAGGGACAAAGTAAACAAGATACGGACTCGGTGAGCAGCTCATGCTTGCCCTCGCCGATCAACCAAGATGACGACAACCTCACTGGTACACGTACGCCGGAGTGGACTGATAGCGAACACAGGCAGCTTCACTCGAGGGGCAGCACACCACCTCCCCCCTTTGTGTTGCTAGGCAGTACCACCACCGATGGCGTGCATCAAAACCTACTAGGCAACTTGAGAGCTGGTGATGAGAAGGTCCAGGCAGAGAGCATTGCGCAGTGGATTGCGCTGCTCGTCGATGCGGAACGGCAGGCGCGGGAGGGGATCGAGCTCATAGAGGCAGCAACGCACAGCTTGCTGGAGGCTAACCAAAAGCTGCGCGATCTTGCTTACCACGTGCTGCCAGCGGCAACCTTTCCCCCTTCTATGGGCCTGGCGTGTGGTAAAGGCGAGGGCAGTGCATGCGACGGAACCTCGGGTGGAGTGTCGATCCGCGATGGTGACACCATACACTCCTTGCAAGCGGAGCTGAAGGAGTTGCTCGTAGCCCTCGAGGAGGTAAAAAGCGCCGCTGCCTACCCCACTTCAGCGCCGGAAGCGCTGGCATCAGCGGAGTCTGTCGCGGCGTCGAATCAAGAGCTGCTGGCGACATATGAGCGGGAGTTGGCGGAGCTGCGGGCTCAAAATGCAACGCTAAGGAGCGAACTCGATACTCATGCAGCCATCGCCACAGAACGTGTTGAGAGGGCACTAGACGAGTGGACTCGGGCCGGTGTCGTCGACATTGCCGATGGTGATACGGAACATGAGGGCAGCGGCCGTAGAGGCACCAATGTGGTTTCTCCTGCGAGTAGGCAGCGGTACTTGACTGCGGATGAGGCCCTCCTGCGAGCCTTGATCGAGGCTGCGTTGGGACGAGAATCATCGACTGCTGCCTTCGCCGCTTCCAGCGGCTCCTCGTCCTCTGCACAGGTCAGCACTCAGGATGGGTCTGCCTCCGATCTGCAAGCGTCACACTCCGCTTCATCAACCAACGCCGATGAGCATGATGGGGCCATTACTGCCGGACAATCCTTAGGCACCGCATCCGACTCTCATCAGCCTTGGGGTGCACTCAGCAGAGATGCCCGGCTCTCGAGTGCTATGAGTGCGGCAGGAGCGTTGACAGCTTCACTGCCAGAATTGGTGCAGCAGCACTTGAGCACGTTTGCCGCGGAGCACGATCGCCGCCTTGGTGGCCCCGACTCCGCACCGTCTTCCTCAATAGAAGGCGTTCTTTATCATGTGGTGGATGAGGTCGTGACGGCCTTTAACCACATGGTGAACGTGCCAGAGACAGTTGAAGGGGTCTCGAACGCTGATGGCAGCGTTGCCGCGCCTGCTCGAGAAATCACTGCGGTGTCATCATGGCTCTCCGTGCTGCATCGATGCCTCCTGCACAGGGTTGACGTGGTCGAAGCGGTGCGTGCCACCGGCACACGCGACAAGAGTCTGCTCTCTGCCGCTGAGTTTGGTGGGTCTACGGCGGATGCAGGAGGCGCCGTTGATTCCACCGCCGCTGAAGATGGTGCGATTCAATGCCGTCCCCCCGCTGCGGCCTCCTCAGATACGCGACGTAGAGGCTCGCTGCCACCGCTCACAGACGAAGAAATATCCATCATAGGCGACCTTCGCCGCTCCGTCCATGACCTAGTGGCGTGGATTCTCGATCTTCTAGCTGAAAGGCAGCAGTACGCGACTTCTGTGGCGGCTTTAGACTCCATGACGTGTCAGCACGATGTGTTTCAGCCTCTGAAAGAGGTTCAAGCGGAATTGGAGAGGACAACCGCGCGCTTTGAAGCCGCAGCGGCGGTCGAGAGTCGCGACAATGTCGCATACAGACACCGTGGAGTTACTACTCCGGACATCTTGCCACTCGAGGCAGCTGCAGCCTCTAGCGGCGCTGACGGTGACCCCGAGTATTCTGAGAAGCATACTGCAGGTAGTTCCGATACGCTCAAAGTAGAGCACCGCCTCAAGGCACGACTGCAGCACGCTATGTCCGCCTTTGATAGCGCATGCGCGGAGGCTGTGGCGCTGCGGCGTTTGCTGACCACAATCCTCTATGGGAGTGAGGTGCCGCTTCGAAGTGCAGACTCGACCGATGGTGTCGTTGCGGCGGCAACGACCAATGCAGCTGCAGCGTGTGAAGCGTTCCGCGCCGCTCAAGACGCGGGCATTGACGGAGTGGACAAGCTTCGAGGAGCTGCAGAGGCATCAGTGGCGGTGAGAGCGAGGGAGGAGGTGTGGGCTAACACTCTCACGCCAGCTGTGCTACAGGCGTGTGCGGATGCGCTCGTCGGTGGTCCATGTATCCAGGACGTGGTACACTCATTGCAGCTGATACTCGGGCGTTGTCCTGAAATAGACGGCAGCCCTAAGTGGGTTGGAGGCGCCGCTGATGTACTGCCCCTCTCGAAAGAGAGTATATGGAGCCTCGTGCAGGAGCTTCACCAGCGCCTCGCTGCGGAGCAGGCCCGCTGCAATAAGCTACTTGGTGGGGTGATGCTGATATCCGCCTCACTTGCTTCTTCGGAGAGTGAGCTGCTAGCGGCAGCCTACTCGACTGCGATGGCGGCAACGGCCAACGCAAGTGCCATGACAGACGAGGCCTTGAAGTCGTGGGCGGCGTACAGCAACAACTCTAATGAAGTGACGCCGGAAGAGCAACGTTGTCTTCACGAGCCTGCGGAGACAAAAGCCAACCCTCGCCTCTCCTCTTTTCCCGCAGCCTGTGGGGGAGAGAATGCTCTCCACGAGGCTGTCCACACCGACCTCATCGTGACTCTGACTAGCGCGGAGGGCGCGCGCGATTTACGTAGCACTGCTTTAGACACCGCATGCTCCCTTCTGCCGAACTTAACTGCCCGTATCGCCGGCACAGAAACAACGCTTTGGCGGCTTGTAGGGGATCTCCTCCTACACGGCGCAGGTACAGGTGTGCCCTCGCTGGAGGTCTTGCTTGCCCTCCCAATCGTGAACCACACCGGTGTTCCAACTGCTGTCGACGCCAGTGAGAAAGATGGAGTGTCATTGGGTGACCACATGAGGGTGGCCGGAAATGCAGTCGAGGAGCTACTGAGTGAGAGTGAGGAGGCGGCACGTGGGCGACGTGAGTGGATGCAGCAACTCCTGCGGTGGCTCAAAGACTTTCCTCTGGCGTCGGCGAGTGACGCCGCACCTGAACTGGCATCGGGGTTACAGTGTGATGCGTCCACCGCGCATGAGGTCTATGCTCAGCTGCTGGAGGAGCTTGCCGCCGCGGAGAGCGAGTTCATGAGTAGAGTCGGTGCGGTGGGGGCACTACTGCGGAAAACAAGCTGTGTGCATACCATCTCAGTTCCTGAGATGAGCAACGAAGCAGGAGGTGCTGATATTGCAATGCTTGCGGCTGCTGCCTCGGCGGACATAGCGGAGGCTCTGCATGTTTCCGAAGCGCACATCAGCGTGACGGAAGCTTCCGTCGATCCCGTCCAACGTGTGGTACAGGTGAGTGCGACCATTGCTCATCACCCACACGCACTGACGCGTGCAGCCGTGCTTGGTTCCGTGCATGCCTGCCCGTGTGCACGCGTGCGGGAAGCGTTAAAAGGCGCACCAGCCAATTCTGCTACGACGGCTTCCAGCATGAACGAGCAGAGCACAGCACGGCCAGTGACTGTGGACTCGCCAGAGGGCATGGACGCCGTAAGCTGCCTCTCCACAAGCCTGCTGCACCGCGCGGCAAAGATAGCTGCCGTCGTCGAGTTTGAGAAACGAGTACTTGCGCTACTACCGACAGCGCAGGACACAGCCGTGGCGAACGTCAGAATGTCTACTATAGATGCAATGCCGGCTTGCAAGGCAGGGCAGACCTTGGCCGCTATGCTCGCTACCGAACTCGATATCAATCCTCCAGAGGCCAACTTTGAAGTTGCTCCCACGGTATTCCCATCACTTCTCCAGAGCCTTGCTTCCTACCTGCAAGAGCTTCACGACATCGTCCTACCTGTTCTGCATCACCGCATCATTAACCCTGAAAAAGCGTCCTTAGAGAAACTGCGTACCGCCGTTGACGCTCTACACGACGCCGCCATAGAAAAGATGCCACACGTCACGCTTGAGCAACTTTCCTGCATTGACAATACCACTGGTATGCCGTGGCCAGAGGCCCTCAACACAGCCAACCTTCGTGATCTTCATTTCATCATCGACCACCTATCCACCACAGCAAAACAAGCAGTATCGCTCAATTTCACCGATGATCTATTTCATCACCTCCGCGCCACCGCCGAGAGCCTTGGCGTGCCGCCGGACGCGTACGCTGGCGAGTGTAGCGGCGAGCGGGTGCCGACGGCCGCGCAGCTGGCGGAGCGTGCTGGCGCTGTTGTGTGCGCCCGTGCTGAGGAGGCGGCAGGGCTGCGCAGCATCGCCGAGAGCCTTGGCGTGCCGCCGGACGCGTATGCTGGCGAGTGTAGCGGCGAGCGGGTGCCGACGGCCGCGCAGCTGGCGGAGCGTGCTGGCGCTGTTGTGTGCGCCCGTGCTGAGGAGGCGGCAGGGCTGCGCAGCATCGCCGAGAGCCTTGGCGTGCCGCCGGACGCGTACGCTGGCGAGTGTAGCGGCGAGCGGGTGCCGACGGCCGCGCAGCTGGCGGAGCGTGCTGGCGCTGTTGTGTGCGCCCGTGCTGAGGAGGCGGCAGGGCTGCGCAGCATCGCCGAGAGCCTTGGCGTGCCGCCGGACGCGTACGCTGGCGAGTGTAGCGGCGAGCGGGTGCCGACGGCCGCGCAGCTGGCGGAGCGTGCTGGCGCTGTTGTGTGCGCCCGTGCTGAGGAGGCGGCAGGGCTGCGCAGCATCGCCGAGAGCCTTGGCGTGCCGCCGGACGCGTACGCTGGCGAGTGTAGCGGCGAGCGGGTGCCGACGGCCGCGCAGCTGGCGGAGCGTGCTGGCGCTGTTGTGCGCGCCCGTGCTGAGGAAGCGGCAGGGCTGCGCAGCATCGCCGAGAGCCTTGGCGTGCCGCCGGACGCGTACGCTGGCGAGTGTAGCGGCGAGATGACTTCCACATGTTCCAATGTGCTTGGAGGTATTGACAGTCTGGTGAAGCACTGTAAGAGTGCTGATGAATTGGCGTCGAGAAGTGCCTGTGAATTGCAGGCTGCTGTTAGCGTTTTGGTGAAGTTGTGGGAAGCTGTGGAGGAGGCAGGAGTCGTGACCGCGGACCTGAGAGATGGTTGGTGGGCTGTTGGTGGCCTCAGGCGTTGGGAAGTTGGTGCCGAACTCATCTGTGGGCTTTCTGCGGCGGTGGAAGTGTCGCGGGAGGAGGTTGGGGATGCCTCGGAGCGCATTAAGCTCTTCGAGGAGCAGCTGGTGGACGTGGAACGTGACCAGAACGAGTCTCGTGAGGCGATCACAGCTGCGGTAGAGAAACTGCGTGGTGGACTAGAGGAGGTGAATGCTGAGGATAACGGTGAGATGTCCCCTCCTTCTTCGTGTGGATCGACGGTGTGCGGGCCTCTGTTTGCCAGTCTGCGACAACTCACAAGCGAGGTATCGGATGTCGCCTCTGTGCTGCGGCGAGTAAAGCAGGTGTTGGAAGAGCATAATGCTGAAGAGAAATGCATGCCGGAGCTGGAGGAGATGAGCTTTCCTGCTTCACAGGGGGACGGTAGTGACGGGCTCATGGCGGGCAAGGTAGTCATGTACGAGGATGTGGTTGCTGGCGTACGTGCGAAGGTAGACGCCTTGAGGAAGGAGCGGGCAAAGCGACTTGAGACAGATAGCGTTCTGAAGAACTTCTTGAGTGCTGTTGCCGATCAAGGCTCGTTTACCTCCGAGGAACCGGTGTCCCGTCCACCGTCGCTGACATTGCGCCGATGCATGAAGCCTAAGGCGAAGCCGCAGCCAGCGGATTTAGATTCCAGCGTCACGGAGGAGTTTGCCTTGCTACGCACACCATTGCATTTGCCTGCTAGCAATGACAGCACCGCCACGCCACTTGGGCGCAGTTGCAGTATCCCAGTACCACTGGCCTCCTGGGCTACCGGTGACATGCTGGAGAAAGTGTGTCACCATATGAACGAGGCCGAGAACGCAGTCAGGATAATGCGGGTTGCCGTTGCTGCGGCGTACGAAGCACTGGGCGGCGAGAATGACGTGGTACACGCGTCAGACGACGAGGCAGCCCGGCTTCTGGTGGAGCTGGCGCGGAATACCGCTGTCAGCATCGAGTCTGTTAGGAGCCTTCTGGACCCACTGGAGAGGCGTGACGCTCCGACTGGTCAACGTGAGTCGCTTGCGCAACTGATGGATCGCATCAAGGGAAAACTTGGCAGCAGCTCTGGGTGCTCCATGCCCACCGTATTGCAGGTGGTGGAGGAAGGTATGCAGCTTATGCACAACGAAGCCAACTCCTCGCGTCCATCACCGAGGTCGTCGGTGAATCGGCGCCTGCCGCGCAAACAGAAACCTGTGTCGCCGGAAGTGGTGGGCTCAGAGAGCTTTTCTCTCACCCATCAGGTGACGTACAGCCGCGACAACTCCTTGTCGTCACTGGCCTCGACGCTGCGGGTGCTGCCTCTGCCGCCTCCTGGCTTACCAACTTCGGCTGAGGATTTCGAGAAGAAGATTGGGTGCCGTATGAAAGAGCTGGATGCGCTACGACGTGGCTGTAGCATTGCCCTCAGAACTCTAGACTCCTCGCTGAAAGTCTCTGATATGGACTGCGACACCATGGTCATGCATCTGGTGGGACGCTGTAACGACGTGCAAACAGCGATGCAGATCACGGATGCTGTCTTTGAGGACGAAAACATGATATCAGAGCTGAGTTCCGCGAAGACGTTGTACAGCGCCAGCAACCGTTCCGCAAGCGAGCACCCGCTGCTGATGCGCTGTAGCACTCTTGTTAGTGCCGTCAAGTCCCTCAGCAACGTGTGCGAGTCGATGCGGCACACGCAGGCCAACATGGCGAAGCAGCAGCGTTTTCTCATCCACAATGAAGCTCAAAACACAAGTGAGATGCGACGGGCGCTGTTGGAGTTAGAGGAGAAGCTGCGCGACGCCAATGCAGAGCTGATGGAGTCGCACAAAGTGAGAGAGGCAACGGAGAAGAAGGCAGCTGAGGTGTCGTGTGCTTTGGAGATGGCGCAGAATCAGCTCTCAAACCTGCAGAACGTCCGAAACGACATGGAGGAGTCACTGACGCAGCTCAAGCAACAGCATGACGAAGATGCTTATGAGCTAGATCGAGCCGAGGAGAAACTGAACACCTTGTCCAACTCTGTTTCTAGGCTGCAAGAGTCTCTGGAGGTGGCTAGTGATGTTGTGCGTGAGGAGGTGTTGGGGGCGTGCCAGCGGCTTCACTTAGCTGTGATAGGAAGGGAGATGCCAGAGCCTGAGATACCTGCCGAAGGCAGGTCGCAAGAGTTACTTCTTCCGGCTCTTCATGTCATCACCAAGGCACTGCAGAGCGCCATGGAGGAGACCACCCGGTTTGCCACCAGGGACAAGGGAATTGCGACTGCGTTTGCTGAGGAGCGTGTGCATGCTGCACAGCAGGCCGCGGCGCTGAGGGGTGAGCTTGCCTCCATTGCAGAAGCGAAGGAGGTGGCAGAGGCGAGAGCCAAGGCCACCGCGAAGCACCTGAAGCAGACCGAGGACGCTTTTGAGGACGAAGTTGCGAAACTGAAGCGGGCTCTTCGCAACAGCGAGGCTATGCTGGAGGACGAGGAGGCGAATCACCAGCGTCGGTTGCGCCAGGCCCAGGCCGCTGCAGAAGATCAGCTGGCAGCGGTACAACGGCGCTTAGACTCTGTCATGTGTGTGCAGGCAGAGGAGGCGCGGCTGCGAGTGGCATCTGAGGAGAACGTACAGAAGTTGCGTGACGCTCTCGCAGAGGCGGAGTCGGAGCTGGCCCGACAGCAGCGCCACGCAGCTGAGGATGTCATGACGCAACGTAAAGAGGACATGCGGCGCATAGAATCGCTAGAAGCAGACCTTGCTGCAGCTCGCCTGCACAGCAACGAGTTGGCGCAGGCTCTTGGTCGCGCGACGCACGACGGTGTTGATGCTGCACGGGCTCTCGAGGCATCAGCGCAGGATATGGCCCAGTTAGCCGCAGAGCTGGCGGACACACGCGCGCAGCTGCGCACAGGGAATGAGGAGTTGGCAAGTATCTGTGCGACCATAGCCTCAACTGGATTAGCGTCGTCAATGACGTCGTCTGCATCCTTGCCAGCGCCACCAGCGAGGGCAACAGAGCTCCTGGAAGGACTCCTAGGTCATATTGCGGTGCTGCAGCGTGCGCTAGAAACCCAAGAAATGGTGCAGCAACGGCGTCGCACCAGGGGTACACAGAGCGAGGATTTTGTGGCCGAAACACTGGCGGCGTTCACAGCCATCTGGGCCGCCGCGGTAAAAGCCGGACGCGCGCCAGCTCGGCTCAACGAAGAGTGGCTGACGCCGATGGATAAGGCGGATGTTGTGTCGAACGTTCTGACGCGCGATGACTCCCCGCGGTTAGATGATCTTGCGGCTACCAGACAGCGCCTGTTGGGTTTGTTGTGTCGCTCGCCGTTGCACTACCAAGGGGGATCAGCAGCGCTAGGGCCTCTCGAGAATGCCACTACGGCAGCCCTGCTTCAGACCTACCATGAAGCAATGGAGGGGTGCTACGGGGCTCAACAGGCTGCGCTTGAGCGAGAGCTTCGAGATGCGCATAGCAAAATTCAGACTCTTTTGGCGCGGCTACAGGAGCAAGAGGAGCAGCACACGATTGAGGCGACGGAGGTGGAGATTCGCGTTAGGCACATGCGCGCAATGGTGCAAAGCAAGCTCATGGCAGATGAGATTGCCGAGCAACGCATGCGAGAGACGGAGGCTTCCGTGCACAGGCACTTCGTACTCGAGTCGTAGATGCTGAACTTGACGCTTGCCACGTATATGCGTGCACATACGCTGATCGACTTGATGCAAGTGTCTGTAGGTGTGTGTGTGCGTATGTGTGCCTGCCCAAGCACGCATGTGAGATGGAAACACCAATGATCAAATCCCCCTGTACTACCTCTTCTTGGGCGCACGTTTGGGTGGACGGGGGTTTTCTCTCCCCTCCCCTCCGCTGGTACGCGCCATGGGCCACAACGCGCGGTGCTCTGCATGGTGGTCAAGGTGAGTGCATTCTCCCAGTTGTGCGCTTGCTTGTTCTCTCCCTGCTTACCCCTTTCGCATTCAGGGTCTGTTTAGGTTGCACCACGACTTCTATCGCCTCTTTTCGGTCCCCACTCTACACCCCCATTGGTCCTTCTCACCTCATTTCACTTCGCCTTCCCCTTGGCCCTCTTGCGCCTCTTCTGCGTCATCTCTTCTCGCCTTGAACACGTCTCTGTGTGTGTGTGTGTGTATGCGTGCTGTGCTGTGTTGTGTCTTCGGTGATTAACGGGCGCCTCTTGCCAGCCGCCGCGTCTCATATTCCTTTTTGTACCTTTGCGCTCTCGCTAAACGCGCTGGCGCTATTCGAGCGTGTGTTACCCCCCCCCCCCCCCCCTCTTTTTTTTTCCCTTTCGCGCTATCCCTTGTCTGGTGCGTGCCGCTCCATACCGCAGAAGAAAACAAGAGTGTTGCGTACCAAATCCGAAGGGTATGGAAACCTCCACGCGCGCGCACATATACCCCCCCCCCCCCCCCCCACACACACACACACATACCCGTACCCGTACATAGGCGTGAGGATCCTTGATTGCTTTGCCTCTCCCCATTCTACACCTACTCTCCTTGTTTCTTTCTCATTCCCCGTGCCCCATCACACGCCGCGTCTCTCGCGTGCACCGTACACTACACCGTACACAGGCGGATCGAGGTTGTTGTAACACCGCGCATATCATCGCCATCTCACTTTTTCCGTCCCTTTCCCCGGCAAAACATATAAAAGGATGGCAGTGTCGAACACAACATCGATAGCGTCGCCGGGGCTCGTGATGACGGAGGCAGAGCTGCGAAAGGCGGTGCAGTCGGCCCCTCTCCATAAGGTAAGGAACTTCTCTGGTGCGACCATCGCAGCCGACTGCTCTACGGCGATCGCCGTCGCCCTCACAGCCTCCATTCCGATCTCTATCATCGACTACAGCATTATGGCGCGAGTGGCTGGTGTTGCCCCGAGTAGCATGCAGGAGCTCGCTAAGGGTGTTACAACGGTGCTATTCCGCCCTCACAAGTTTTTTTTCCCATGCGCAGAAAACAAATGCAGCCTGGTGTACCGCGTTTGTGCAACCACGTACGGCTTTACGTACATTGGCTCTAATCTGGCAAAGAGCTACTGCGAGTCGCACGGGATGGAGAAGGATGCCAATCTGGCCGCAGGTATTGTGAGTGGTGTGATGAACACCATCTTCACCATCTGGAAGGACAGCATCATCCTGCGCGCTCTGCCGCCGGTAAATCCGAGTGATTTGTCCAGCGCGAAGAAGTCAGTGCCGTTTTTGACCCGCGCCCTTTTCTGCGGGCGTGACACTCTGACGTGCGTGGCCGCTTTCACGTTCGTGCCCATTGTCGCGTCGTGGATCTCGGGCTATGCGTACTACCAGAAGCGTCTTCCGCAGGCCCCCAATGCAATTCTTCCCGAGAACGAGGGCAAGGTGAACCTGCCAATCTCATGCGTCGACACAGCGCAGATGTTGACCCCGGCGCTTCTGCAATTCGTGACGACGCTCATGCACATTACTGCTATTCGGTACCGACAGACGTATCCGCACTTTTCGCTGAAGGACCTCTCCGACAGCTTGCGGAGCACGTACCTCTCTTCGACGGTGCTGCGCATGTGTCGCATTATGCCAGCCTTCGGCATCGGTGGCATCATGAATCGAGAACTGCGCTCCTCGTTGCTGGACAAAGCAGACCCTCATGAGCAGCAGACCATAGCGTAAATCATGTCTTCGAAAGGAGTGAAGGGGAGCGCGCGCAGACATTGAGAGATTTGCCACGCAACGCACTTAAGTGTTCGCACGTGTGCGTGCGTTGTGTGTGAAGAGCGGGAGACATGCCAAGTGATGCGTCCTCTCTCCTCGTAAGGCACTGCACTGCATTGCGTGCGTGTGTGCTGCTCTGCGCATGCTCCTCAGTGAAATGCAATCAAAGCGTTGTTTCCTCCTCTTCTGCTTGCGTGTAGCCTTGTGAGTCTGGGCGCGCTTTCTTACCGCTTACTGCAAATGTAGGCGTTCGTTTTTCATTCGCCTATTCTCTCCGGAGCCTTCCCTTGCACACTGGTGTGCGCAGGCCTGTGGGAGCGTCTAGGGGGAGGGGGACCGCGGCGGCGCTCGCTGACGATAGACAGATGGAGCATTCAGTGAAGGAGGTTCGCGAGGATGGAGTGCGGCGTGTGAGATGATGACACGGTGAAACGAGACCGATGCTGATGGTAAGCCGGGAGTCGGCGGCGCAGGAGGAGGGAGGGGCAGCACACTGGCGTACACCTGAGCGGAGTAGCACTGGTATCGTCACTCTTCTCGGCGGCACGTCTCTCTTTTTTTTGTAGCTCTGCTGACCCCTTTATCTCTTTCTCACCATTTCCCCCCACGCGCTCTCACTCCTGCCTTTCTCTCTCACGCCTATCCTCTCTCTCTCTCTGTCTCATCGCTTGCACATGTTGTATTGCCAACGCTGTCTTTTCCTGTTTCATATCGTTTACTCCTCTTTTTTCTCTCTCCGCAGCTCCTGCTGGGGTGGGGCTGAGGTTGTGTATGTGTGTGCATCTCGGATGAAAGACCGAGCAGGGAAGCAAGGGGTAAGGAAGCAGAACTGAGTGAAGATGAGTGGAAGGGGCGGAGGTGACGAGGGTGAGGGCGAGCACCACAGGGCGATTACGCGCAGAGGTGCTCGCTTACTTTGTGTCCTAGCATCACTTCCTGTCCCCAGATCCTCTCTATATGGAGATTGACACGCTTGCACTTGCACACACTACCCTGTCGAGTGTGACTGCTATCTGAACCCGCTTCCCCCGCCTTTCTTTTTCCAAGTTGTACGCTCCCCCCGCCCCGCCCTCCTCCTCGTGCTGCACTTCCCTTTCTCTCACCGGGTCGGCATTTTCGTAGTCTTTTTTGTTGTTCTCTTTTTGTGCTTCGTCCGGCACCCCCCCCCCCTCCCCCCTGTCGCCACATTTTCCTTAAAACAAAAAACGCGCACATCCACCCTTTACGTAGAGTCACCGAAAACCCAATACATTCGTTTTTCTCCCTCTTTTCTGTTCTCTGACGCGCGCATCACGACGCCTCAGCTCGTCTTGCGCCTCCCTCTCCCGTGTTTTTGCGACCACCCTTCCTATACCCCTCCCGTTCCTTTTCGCCATGCGATCTGATATGCCAACCCCTTCGCCCATATTTTCCCTTTTCCCTTCCCCCCTCATGTGGCCCTGTCAACGGGAGACACCTCAGCGCGCAGCACCCCAGAGCGCAGCACCTCCCCTCGCTCTGCGCGATGAAGCCGAACAGAGCCCCCCTACCCCAGCCAACGCCGAGCTGCCTCTGGCGGTGGCAGGGCGAAGCACCCACGACGTAGCGAAGCCAGGGCGGCGCTGGGTCGGGGCGACCTGCAACAGTGCACGCGCCTGCGCCATCCATGCGATGGGCGTGGTGCCGGCGTGACTCGGGCGTGTCTCACCCGGCCCGCACCGCCTGGCGGTGTGTGGGGAGGGGGGCCAGCGCCACAGTGCGGGATGCGCCGGATGGCGGCCTGCGGGGCGAGGTGTGGGCGGAGGGTGGGGCTGAGGCCGTGCCCCGGTGACTGAGCCGGCGCGTTGCTGCACTGTGTGTGTCTAGCGCTGCTTTGCACCGCGCGGTGGGTCACTGACAGGCGGTGGGGGGTGGAGTTTGTGCTCACATTGTGTGGGAGAGGATATGGACGTGCTGGGCGAATAAATCTCCGAAGAGCGCGCGCATACTCATGCACTTGTGTATATCTTCTCTTGCTTGATGTTTCCTGAGTTGAGGCGGAGTCTATCTTTTATTGCCTTTCTTTCGTGAGTGCACGCCCTTCGCACTCGCGCCTCTTCTTGATTTGAATTGATGAAGGCGTGCAAATCTGTCCCTTTCGCTGGGCGTGGATGAGTGCGACCAGTAAGGATGGACGTCACGGGGCTGTGCACTCAGGCAAGGGAGGCAGGATTGTGTGTAGGGTGCAGGTAAGAGTGAGTGGGTTAAGTGAGCGGGCGTTCATGATGCTGAGGAGAGAGCGAGCGAGCGCTAAATCACGGTGCACTGACCTCGCGATTCTTTACACAGTAAGGAAGCGTATTTTAGCTTACACGACTGAAGCCCTCTTCAGGGGTGACAGTAGTGCCACATTTTGTGTAGCACACGCATATCTATAAAGAGGGATGAAAGTAATCGCAAAAAAACACCAAGACAGGGAATAATACTCTACCCACGCAAGCAAATATAGGAGGCGAGGGGGACGGTCCAAGTGACCAAAGGCAAGGAAGCGTGGCGCACAGGTGCTGATGTTGAACAGCAGAACAAGCAAAAGTGGCTACATCCTCTTCTCCCCCTTCCTCCGAACCACCCGACCGGCTCGTATCTCCCTTCTTTTCTTTCTCGCCGAAGCTATCAGCAGCGCGACCAACACCCGCTCGCTCAAAAAAAAAAAAAAACAAGCATCCAGAAACGCCAGAGTAGAGGGTTACTTACTCCCACCTCACAGGCATCGGTCCGACCCAGACAGTGATCACACGTAGCCCCCCTCCCCCCTCCTTTCGAGTCATCCGAAAACGCACGTACGCGCTGAACTGTGTGGGGGCGACTCGAATTTTAGTGCCTTTGTCTTGTCCTTTTCTCGGTGTGTGGAGGATACGGTGAGACTGAGGGTGGTGGTGGTGGTTGAGATGGCGAAGAGAGAGAGAGGCGGGGAGTGTCAATGCGGTTTGCGGTCCTCTCGCGCCTGCGTATCGCACATTGCCACTGGGGATGCCTTTTTTTCCTCTTACTCTGTCTTCTCTACTGATGAAGAAAAAGATGATGAGACGCACGCACACCCCTCTTCTATTCTCTTGCTTCTGCTTATGCGCATTCTCTCCTTGATCCCCCTCCCCCCACCACACACGCACACACGCATATATATATATACATATGCACGTGCTGTCGAAACGCACGTTGAGTCCCGCACAGAAACAGTCTCCCCCTTTCCCCTTGCCTTCTCTCTCTCTCTCTCTTCTTTGTGTTCCTTTGCTTACGTATAACCAACGCGTATTATCACCTTCTGGCGTAAACTCTATCATCGCCAGGAACATAGCCAGAACAGGGAAGAAGAAACGAGCAGCAACAACGCTAGCGGTGCATCGAACCAGGTGGAATCGTTGTGCATTCTGTAAGTAGGGATTCTTAAGGTTAAAGCACCCACCCACACACACCCATACACACACGTAGCGCACAGACACCGCTGCACGAGTGTTTAGCAAAGTCGCTGCAGCTGCCGTTGAGCTTCTTTGTCTCTTTTTGTGCCCTTCACTTAACCCCCATCATTCTTTTCATTTTGCTCTGTTGTACTCTACGCCGTTTGGCACCCTCCCTTCCTTTTTGTCTAACGTGGCCACACCGCCTGCGACCGAGTTTGGACCGAAGGCGCAAAAGAACGAAGCACACCACGACACTGTCACGCACGTATACCCGCTCTGTCACCCTTGCAAACGCGCCTATCCATTTCTTCATCTGCTTGGAGCAGGGACACCCGTACCCCGTAAACACCCCTGCATCACAATTGTCTTCTCTTTCTGCCTTTGCTCTCACAGTTCTGAGTCCTTTTTACCTTCTTGAGGAGGAAGAAAATAAAACCAACGGATCTGCACTGCTATCTGTTCGACTCGTGAACGTGTGTGCCAGCACGGGGCACCCTTTTCGATCATTAGCTTCACTCTCCTCGCTGTCTCACTCGGCGATCTATTTTCTTCCTCTTCTACCTCCACCTGAAGTGGCTGTGTCCCTGCCTTCTCCCCCCTCCTCACCCAGTACCCAACGTATGCGAGAGCTGCGCTAACGTGCGCAAATAAAAGGCCTAATGATGAGTGTGGACGATCCGGAGAATGTGTTCCGCACTGTTAACATGCGTGACCTGATCACGCGCGCAACGCGCGAGCCGCCGCGCTCTGCCCTGTACGAGTACGTCAAGTCCCTTAAGAACGATAACACTCAGAGCACCCCTCTGTCCCTGGCGTCCGATGACTCCTGGGACTCCACCTACAACAGCGTGGCGGAAGGCTTGTTGGAGATTGGCGACGCTACTGGGGACGCCGAGACGCGGAACTTGATCTACAAGCTGTGCCACTCGCTCCACAAGAAGGCGGTACAGAAGATCGAGGAGTCCCGGGAGCATTGCCACGGGTCGGTGGAGGTGAACGCAAGGCATGAAAAGAACATGTCACATGTCGAGGATTGGATGCCGTTGCTGCATCTCTTCGACCCGCAGAGGTTCTACGCGGTGCGAGGCACCCCCCTGACGGCTGCCACCACTGCTGAGCGTCCGCTCAGCCTCAACGTGGCGGAAAACCCGAGGGAGGCTTCGCAGTTGCTCTTGGACGAGCTGGACGTTGAGAAGCTGTCCGGTGGCAACAGCAATCATGTGTACCGCCTAGCGCACCCAGACTTCCCCGGCAAGACAGTACTGTTACGCGTGTATGGTAGCAATGACAGTGAAGCGATTGATCGATTCCGCGACGTGATGGCAATGCGCGAGATGAGCCGGGCGAGGCTGAGTCCGGCCGTCCTGCACTCCTTCAAGTGGGGTCGTGTCGAGGAGTTCATGGACGGTGTTGCGACGTGCTCGACGGATATGTTGCTTCGCAGCCCAACCCTGCTAGCGGAGGTGTGGCTGCTAGTACGCGAGATGCACAGCCTGCCGTACGCCTCCTTTCTTCCGCAGAACGTCAACAACGAGAAGATCCGTCACTTGCTGCACCCGGCGCTCGCGGACTCCCAATACGCCACCCCTGCGGAGTACTGCGACGCCTTGTCGGCGCGCCTGAAGAAGGTGGTGCTGGCGAACAAGAGCAACTACTACCTTGACAACACAAGCCAGAAGCTGATGGAGGACGTGTGCCCGTCCTCCTTCGAGCGCACGTGCTTCCGCTTCCTGCGACTCATCAGCAACCTCATTCTAGAGTCCTACCGCACCTCCTTCGTGTCCTTCATTAGCGCCGAGGTAATGCTGCTGCGCGAGCTGCTCATGAAGCGGGCGGTGCCGCTCGTCTTCTCGCACAACGACTTGAACCCGGGCAACATCCTCCTGGCGTGGCGCAAGGTGCCAAAGGAGATGCGCCGACAAGCTGTCAACGACGAGGATGAAGATGACGAGGTGACACCGGTGACCTCTGACCAGTCCACGGCCTTCAGTCGCAAATTTCTCTCCAAGAAGGGTCGCCACCGGAACCTGGTCGACATGAAGGGCATCATCTTCATTGACTTCGAGTACACAGACGTGAACTACCGATGCTTCGATCTTGGAAACACGATCTGCGAGCTGGACTACGACTACACCCGCGGCACCGCCGAAGGCGAGCCTGGGTTCATCAAGTACCATTACACCTTTCCCCCGGAGGAGTACAAAGAGCAGTGGAAGGGGCTTCCAATGACGTACCCGCGTTGCCCAGAGCTCATCTACACCACATGGCAGAAAAACGAGCAGCATCGCCAAGAACACGGGGGCGAGGCACCGCCGTCGACAGAGATGCACCTCGGGCACATCTGCTTGAAAGGACTCCAGGCGTACTTCGCGGCTGCGGCGCCGGCGAGTGCTGCTCGCGACGCCGCCACTCCGATCACCCGTGACGAGCTCACGGAAGTGTTAATTGGCACTATGTGCTCACACCTGAGCTGGTCACTCTGGTCCTTTGTGATGTGCGCCAACCCCAACGTAGGCACGAACAACGCAAACGACGACCCCTTCGCCAAGGGGAGTAGTGGGCTCGACTACATTTACTACGGTAACTGCCGCTTGCAGGAGTACGTGGTGCTGAAGCAATGGATGCAAGAGAGGCAGCTTATCTGAGTGAGCACCAATGTGCCCAGTTAAGGGTGTTCCTTGTTTCCACTATACGTACCTCCTTTCTATTCTGTATGTGTGTGTGTGCCTGCGCTCCGTACTTGCCTTTTTCCTTGTGGCCTGCTAGGGTGAGTGCGTGTGTCTTTCGTGGACCTCTTTCTCTCCACGTGTGGAAACGAAATTCGATAGCAACGGTGTTTCCCGTTGTTTTCTTTCAGCCTTTTTCCTCACTTTCGCTCCACCGCTATCTACCTGTGTGCTTGTGGCACTCAGTGACCTCAACGCCTTTCGATAGTCCTTCCTACTTTCCTCACTTCCATCCCCCACCTCGCCGCTCGATGGCTGTTTTCATCTTTTGTCCGTCTTGCTAGGCTCGCCATTCATCTGTGTTCTTTCGACTTCCCTCACGAGGTACGGGCGATGGGGACGGCGCGTGTGCGGCGGATACGTGAGGCGGTGCATCGTGATGCCTGCGCGTCTGGTTGTGTTTACTCTCGTGGAGAACGGGATAGCACAGGGAACACCGAGACAACTCCGGGGCGCATGGCGTGTGCTGACCCGCCTTGGTGATTATGTATGTGCGCATGCTGGCGAGGAACTCTTTCCACGACGGTGTCTGTCTCTACTCCGTCGCCTTTCTCCCTCCTTTGCCTCTTTCCGCCGCTCGTGGGCCGGCGCGGGTGCGCCCCCTCCCCCCGCCGCGGCGGGCCTTTTCCTCTTTCCCCGGGGCACGTGGCGGGGCGTCGCAGGGCGGCCCCCCTCCCGCGGCGCCCCAGGGCCCGGCACCCCCCCTGCCGGGGTGGGCAGGGCATAGAAGAAAAGAAACACTGCCCGCAAAGCGGAGCAGCAGCGGTTTCCCGGTGGACGGAGCGGCGAGGAAGATGACAGGCGGGGAGAGGAGCAGCTGGACGGGACACGACGGCGCTGAATCAGGCGTTGGCTCGAGCTTCGCCGAGATGAAGATGCAAAGGGCAAACGCGTGCACGAGGTGAGGGAGCAAAGAAGGACGAGCGTGATGCACGGACACACGAACTTGCCGACTTCGAAAGGATGATATAGGGAAGGCTTTTCAGCCCTGAAGCCAAGTAGCGTGAGCAGGAAAGTAATATTAACACAGCTCTCCGCCATGGCTGTAATGTTGAGTAGCGTGATGCTGATCCCGTAATGGTGGCTGAAGAACTCGCCGACGCACGCGTTCGAGGACCCCGATGCGCCGAACGGCACGAGGCATGTACGCTTCTCCAGCAGCGGAGAACTGACCATCTTGAGTCCCGGTACGAATGAGATGGCTAGCACCGCCCGGCGTGGAGGCTTCTGTTTTGCTGTTGGGGTTTCCATTCCGGTGTTCTTATCCGTAGGCACGAGCCGCGTGCGCTACTGAATGTGCAACCGCGGCAGCATTGGGGCCAAGCGGCACGCCATACTCAACACAGGGGTTGCACGTATCAATCAACCCGCTTGCCGGCATGGTGCTTACCCAGGGGGTGCGACAAAGAAAAAAGAGAGAATCACTGGGACAGCGTAGTGCGGTATGGGCGTATGCGTAGAAGGGATGGCGCACCGCAGCAGCCAGAGCAACGACCAGAAAGGGGGAGAGAAGTGGGTGGAGACTGAGGAGACTCGATGAAGGGGGGCTCGACGATGTTCGGCTGTCGTGGCGCTTCTCTCTTACCCGTCACCCGCACACCCACGCAATCGCGCTCACCGCATTCAGCAGTGGAATCGGGGTCTGCAAGCTTCGCTTCAACATAATGACGACACCCACATATCGTCATCGAGGGACAGGCATGCTTTCCTGTTTGTTTTTTTCTTTTTTTCTTCTCTTACGTATCTTGCTCGGTTCATTTTCCGCTTGGCTATGTGTGTGTCAAAGAACGGCAGTGACTAGACACAGACACGTGGCTTCGAGTGCTTCTACACGCTCAGCGAACACGCATGTCTGTTGTGTTGGTCACCTGAGGTACTCGCGTACGCGGGCGTTTCCGACGACGACGTAACAGGAGAGGGGGAGGGGGGAGGAGGCAGCAAGTGTGACTGCCTCCTCCCTCCTCTCTCCACGTCCTCTGTCTCACCCCTGCACCATAATCGCCGCTAATTTGTTGCGTCATCCTCTGCGCATTCTCCAAAGCTTTTTGTGTTCTTCCGTCGGATAGTGACCGACCCACGCTCCACACACCCTCACTGATGAGCCGCCATTCAAGAAGCACATGCAGAGGAGGGGCAAGAGACCGACAGAGAGAGGAAGAGACACACAACAACAACGGAGGAAATACCCCCCAAAGAGAAAAAACGACAAGGGTTATGACGGAAAGTAGCGCGAGGGGGGGGGTGCTGGTTCGAAGCGCGGCGTGGGCGCGCGTCTGTTTGTGTGGTGGATCTGCGCCTACTCGAACAGACGCCCCCCTCTTTACATCTTTGGCTCGGTGCCTCTTTCCAGCGACCTTTTAACGAAAGAGAGACCGCCATTGTCAAAAGATGCCAAAAAATGGGGAGGAGAGTCCAACCGCTACAGAGGCGCACTCGACGCAAGTGGCCCACGCCCAGAGTAGACACGCTGGTAGATATGGGGGCCTCTGATGGCGGCGGACAACGTTCGCGAGGGCGTAGAGGCAAAGTCGGGACTTGGTCAGAGGCTGCGGTTCGCACCGAATCACTCGCCATGAGGGAGGATAGAAAAAGTGTCTTTGTCGATCACTGCTGACAAGGAAGGAAGCCGTAATAAGATGAGAAAGAAAAGGCACCAGCAACGCTCTTTATCAGACACTCGTGCGGATGCCGGCCCCCAATCACCCCCCCCCCCCTGTGAGCCTATGGCTTTCTCATGCACGGGTCCAGTGCGAAGAGCACAGATTCCAAAAAAGAGTAAAAAAGCGCGTTTCTGTGCTTGTTCCTTCTCGCACCACCTCACCTCCCTCCTCTTCCTAACTACCCTTCCTGCATCTATGCGTTACCTCCCAAAGAAAGGGGGCGGTGTTAGGGGAAGAAATGGAGGGTGCTTCTTTCCAAGCCGTGCGAGTGATAGTCACCGAGAGAGCCAGGGCAGGTGGCAAGGTGGTGGAGATGGGGAAAGAGAGGAGACGAGGAGTGAAGAAGACAGCTAAGAAGCGCCGATGCCGTATAGAGAGAGAAGAACAGGAAAACACACAAAGAACAAGCCAACAGAGCAAACAGTTGCACATTCACCGACAACATCTTCAGCCCCAAGAGCAGCCGCAATACACAGGCAACAATAACGCCCAAGAGCAGTATGAAAGGGGAGCAAAGGGAGAAAGAACCTCTTCG
This sequence comes from Leishmania braziliensis MHOM/BR/75/M2904, assembly GCF_000002845.2. Lineage (NCBI taxonomy): Eukaryota > Euglenozoa > Kinetoplastea > Trypanosomatida > Trypanosomatidae > Leishmania > Leishmania braziliensis. The sequence continues at coordinate 554,962 of NC_009326.2, forward strand.
AGTTTTGTCGTTTGCACAACTGGTAGCCAAGGAGAGAGAAGCAATCGGCATAGGAGGCAGCGAGAGAGGCAAAGGCAAGCGAGTGCGTATCGAGACGACGACATCGCGAGACTATCAAGCAGCAACGCAGACATGTTGGCAACGAGCCACAAAGACAGACTGCAGAGTTGGAGAGAGGAGGGTGCAGCGAGAGCAGAGAAACACCTGTGAGCAAAGAACTATGACGAGTTACCACAATGCGTTCATATACCTAACCCCCCTCTTTTTTTTGCCTTTCTATGCTGTTTTGCCTTGTGCGTGTATCCTTTGCTCTCCCTACGTGCCGTCTTTCTTCTACCGTCGCCGCTTGAGCAGACATTCCCCGCCGCGCATCCCGGTACGTGAGATGTGCACTGCAGCATCGCGTGTCTGCTGCTCTGATGGCTCCGCCTCTTCGCCGCACTACATCACTGCTCTCGATGCCGACCCCGCTGTACTTCACGAGAGGTGTGCGTGTCTCTTTTCTACTTTCATTGCCTCTTTCTCTTTGACCTCGAGTGCTTCTCCCTTTTTTGCCCACCGCCCCGCCCCATTCATATTATTTCATTGCTGAAGTCAAAGGCCCAAGGAAAGCTCGGAGTCATGCGCGTTCACAGGCATGTGTGAATGTCTGCGCGCGCGCTTCCTTGCCCTTGTTTGTCCGTGTGCGAGCGCATGTTACTGGGGGTGTGCAGGTGGAGATCCTGTCAAAATGAAACAGAGGAGGAAGGAGGAGGAGCAGAAGAGAAGGGAAGGGCCGATCCTGCTAGTTTAGAACTTGACTGCGTATTGACTTCTTTTGCTGCCGTGTTCATGGTGGGTTCCCTGCTCCGCTTTCCCACCCTCACCCGCCTCATTACCTCTTTTCTTGCTCTTTCTTAAATATATATATATATTTTTTCAATGAATCGTTTTACCTTTTAGGCTCGAGCGGAGCATTGGGGGAGGGGAAAGGAGGAAGTGAAGGGAGGTAGGAGAGAGAAAAAAGAGAGGAGAGAGATCAACGCCGAGCTTAACAAAGTGCCCATTTTCAGTTACGGCTGATATCCTCTTCTTTCTTTCTTCCGCCATCTCCCACTGCTGCCATCCACATGGTGCCGATACAGACGCGAACGCCGTCGGCTTCTGCGTGTGCCGCTTCAGGTTTGTCCCTCTTTCTTCTTCCACGAGGCTTGAACGCTGGTCGTGTGTGTGTGCATCTTTCGAGGAGAAATACACGCTCCCGTGAGAAGAAAAAAGAGCCCCACTAAGGACAAGGCGCAGCAGGAGGAGCAAACAGCACCATATAGCTGACCATCCTCAAAAAGCAGTCATCATAGCACCATCAACTAGAGAGAGGAGCGAGTGAGGGGAGAGGTGGAGCGGGCGGCTGGTCTACGGAGTGCGAGAGGGAAAGAGAGTAATAAACAACCACGATTGTGGCAACGGCGCCCCCCTCACACTCCATTTTTTCTCTGCACGTACCTCCTCACCGTTTCTTTGACCAACCCGCTGAGATATCGTTTTTGGATTCTCTTCCAGGATATAAAATCAAATTTGCCAGCATTGGGCGACACAGGAAAGGAACACGAAAAGAGTCACGACTGCGGCGATGTGGAGCAGATCAGCCGCTACCCATGACAGTTATTCGCCTTTCTTCCCCTGATACGGTGAATGTACGTGTTTCACTTCGTGTTCCCACAGCGCGAGTACCACACGCACACAAGCATAGAGACAGAGAGATGCAGACACTCACACCACTAGACACGACTCCACAACCAATTTAGAGATGAAGCGGCCGATGCAAAAAAGAGGCGAGTACATATATATCTGCCGGCAACGATGTACGTGCGAGCTATCGGTCCCCGCTTTGAGAGGTGCAAAGTGTGCTTGTGTGTCTGTGCCGCTGTATGAGCGTATGCGTGGACGAGAGTTTTTAAGAAAAGCAAGCAAAAAAAAAAAACAACAACAAAAAGGGAGAAACTAAAGTTTAAGCATTGGCAACGAGAGGAATAACCTAAAGTAAAGCAATCACAAAGAGCACACAACTCCTCCCCCAAATGAGCGCTTTCAGTCACATGCCCGCATACATACACACCGAGCCGTTTGGAAAGAGTGTGCCCGAGCGCGTCTACAGCTTGGCCTTCTTACGCGGGGTGTAAAGAAGTGTCTCTCCCATCATGCAGCGTGCAATAGCGCAGCCAAAGGAGATGGTGTCTTTCACGTGCGCCTCTGTAGCGGCGAGGAGCGGGTTGCACTCGACCACGTCCAGAGCGACAAGACGACCGCACTCGGCGATACGCTCGCACAGGAACAACCCCTCGCGTAAAGAGAGGCCGCCGCGCACGGGGGTGCCCGTCGCCGGCACATAGAGGGGGTCAATCGTGTCGACGTCGTAGGACACCATCACTGGTTCTGTGCCCTTCGGTGAGACAGCATCGATCGCCATGCGCACCACCTTGTCTATACCGTAGCGGTCCACATGGTGCATGCTGAAGGCGGCGATGTTCAGGTCGTGCAGGATCTTCTTTTCCGCCTCCTCTACATCACGCAGACCAATGTAGGCAATCTTGTGCGGCTTCAGCAGCTGCGGTACCCACGAGAAGCACTCGGGGATATTCTCGCGATCGAGTCCCAGCAGGATTGACAAGGGGCAGCCATGCAGGTTGCCAGAGACCGTGCCGGACATAGTGTTGATGTCCGCGTGGGCGTCCACCCAAATTACGCCGGTGTCCGGGTACACGGACAACACGCCAGCAACCGTGCCGACGGCGATGGAGTGATCGCCACCGACGGTGAGAGGGAAGCGGCCCTGCTCGGCCACCTTGCGCACAGAGTTGTAGATCTTCTCTGTGCACTCCGACGTCAGCTTCGGGCGCTTGATATGACCGATTAAGTCGTTCTTCTCGTTCGCCTTGCGGGCCTCGACGATCTTGCCGTCGAACACCCGCTCAAGAGTCGTATTCCACCCAAGCTTCTCCATATCTTGCTGCAGTCCCTGCTTGAGAAGGTAGTCAGGACCGAGCTCTACCCCACTGAGCGGCTGACCACCAGAGAAGGGGGCAAGAACGATGCTCATGTTCTTCTCTTTGTAGAACTTGTACTTCTGCAGGTGGTGCTCCATGATGAACGAGGGGAAGTTGCTGCGGATTTGGGTTTGGGTGTGTGCCAGTGAGTCTCAATGGCAAACAGAAGGCTTGCCTCCCTTTTTTATGTCGGTTGAATACGAGGAGTGGTGGTGAGGAATAGAGAGAGGAAGGGAAGCTAACGTGCTTTTTCACTGTTGTCGCTTCAAGAGCCAATGTGGTTTCTAGGGAGGAGGGGGGGGGGCAAAGAAAATGATCCGAGAAGGCGTAAACGCGCGCGCGTGTGCGTGGAAGTGACGTCATCGCATTCAAGTGTAGCAGGCAAGAGCGGAGGAGGAGAGGGGGGGTGAGAGATTTTCTTTGTTCAGCATGTCCATATCCTCTCCCACACAGTGTGAGCACAAACTCCACTCCACCCCCCACCGCCTGTCAGTGACCCACCACGCGGTGCGAAGCAGCGCTAGACACACACAGTGCAGCAACGCGCCGGCTCAGTCACCGGGGCACGGCCTCAGCCCCACCCCCCGCCCAAACACCGCCAGGCGGTGCGGGCCGGGTGAGACACGCCCGAGTCACGCCGGCACCACGCCCATCGCATGGATGGCGCAGGCGCGTGCACTGTTGCAGGTCGCCCCGACCCAGCGCCGCCCTGGCTTCGCTACGTCGTGGGTGCTTCGCCCTGCCATCGCCAGAGGCAGCTCGGCGTTGGCTGGGGTAGGGGGGCTCTGTTCGGCTTCGCCGCGCAGAGCGAGGGGAGGTGCTGGGCTCTGGGGTGCTGCGCGCTGAGGTGTCCCCACGTCATCAAGGGGAGTTGGTAGATCATAGAGCGAAAGAAAGGTGCACGCGTGGGGCGTGGGGGCGGGGGGGGGGAGGGAGATGTGACTACGAATAAAGCATGCGGGGCGTGGCGTGCAGCCGCAGGCTTTATCGAGTTGGTGTGCGTGTTTTTTGTCACCACCTACACAACGCTAAGAGGGTGCGTTGGGGAAGGATCGTTATCTAAAACGAACTTCCTCTCACTCGCGCACTGTTACTTTGGAGAGTGATGAACAGGCGTACTGACGGCCAACGTATCACTTTCTCGAATTATGTAGCCTAGTGATGCGCGAGTCTACGGATGCATTTATGTGCGCTTATTTCTCGGGACATCGATGCTGATTCGGGGAGAGAAGAGGGGGTGGAGAGGCGATGTACACCCCCGAACCACGTAAACAATGCGTCGTGAATACACACGCACACGCACACACGCCACAACAAACGAGTGAGAATGAGGAATGAAGAAAAAGGCAAGCAGGACATTCCACTCCAGCCCAGTTTTCTGCGAGCAGCGACACGTGCGTGCAAACCAATCGAGAGGTGAGGGAATCAGCGGAGATGCAATCCCCAAGAGAGTGTCGTTCTTCAGATAATCCTACCGCGAGGTCTCCAGCGTCAGGTACGCGACGAGGCCATTCACACCCGCCCCCAGTACCCCTGTGATGTCATCTCTGGCCAAAGATGAGGCAAACGCTGGAGGACGCGGCAGGATGTATCTGAAGTCCTTGATAAGGGAGATGGTAGTAAAGGGAGTCGAAACCAGCACGGGCTGCACCTCACCACATAAGGTGGTGTCATACATGCCGAGCTTGTTCGACGCACTTGTCATAAGCCCCACCGAGCGCACAATAGTTGCAGATGCACGACTTGTCCGACTGCGCGGCGAGCCACAGCAGCGTGTGCTGCACCACACTTGGTGCGAACAGCATCGAATGTAGTGCAGCGGCAGCCTGGTCAAGCGGTCCGTCTTGCAGCATCTGTGGCGCAGCCGTGGTGATAACAATGAGGCAGCCGACGAGGAAGTAAGCGCCCGCGCCGGCCTGTTATGACAGAACGCTCCCTTACACGTTGAAGGGGGTGTGATATAGTCCGTGACCGACTGCTTCGTCGCCGCATCGCCGCCGCCTCCAACGCGGGGGAGGAAGTGAATGAACATGAATCTACGTAATACGCATACGGCCTCCACGAGAGCGCTTCTTCCAGCTCGCCTGGGGTCGCATCAACGCGGAGGTTTGCCGAATATGAGGGACATTCCAGCACTGCCGGGCCTAACGCCACCACCGGTGTCGCCGCTGCATTGCCCCCATCTGCCTTCAGCTTTCCGTATAGCTCTGTCAGGTGCTGTACGATAAGAAAAAGGCCGTGCGCGTACGCCGCAGCGTGAAGAGAGGGTTCTTCACAGTATGCTCGGTGGGTGGGTCGTATGGGGGCGAAGAGGACCTTCGCCACGGCCGGCAAGTCGAACAGCGGCAGCACGAATGGTAAGCGCTTGCCGCCATTGCCCATTATGCTCACCGCTGCTGCTGCAGCGCGTTGTGTTCGCCTGTTCATCGAGGAGCTCGCGAAGAGTCTTGTCACAGGTGGCCTCTACAAAGAAAGTGCTGCTGTCGAGGAGGCCAATTGTGCTTTCGCCGTTGGGCAGCAGTACAAGTCGGCCTGAGAGCTGAGGGTAGTAGTAGGCCAGGTGCGTCATGGCCTGCTGAAGCACATCCGCGCTGACAAAGTCAGAGGAGAGGGCCGACGGTGTCTGCTACCCTCTAGTGATGTTTGGGTGCTTGTCGAGGTACACGATGGCAATGGGGATCATGAGGCCTTCCATGGGCCCAAGGTGGAGTGGCTCTGTGGGGAAGGAGCTTCCTGTGACCCGAATGGTGCTTACCACTGCCGCCCCTGCATCTGTACGACAGTGCACGGTGACCGTCTGCAGCGTGTGTACACAGTTCGCACTAATCAAGTCCCCTCGTCGACGTAGAGTACTGCGTCATAAAGTGCGGGCGGGCGGGCGCATCTGTGCCTACAGGCAGGAAGTCTAGAAGACAAGAGGACACGCACTCAAAGCGAGGAGCAGTGAAGAGGGAGTGGGTGGGTGGGTGGGAAGGTTGTTGACAGCCACGGCGGAAGGCGCTCCTACTTTGCGTGACAGCATGTTGGGCGCAGAAAGAGACGTGCCTGTGCGAGGATGATCTGTCTATTGGCAAGAACGTGTATGTGTGTGCTTATATAGATGTATGGGAGCACGTGTGTGGGCAAGCATTCAATGCACTGATGAGAGATGAATGAGGGAGGGGGGAGGCAGACAGTGCGGGAGGACGCTAGAGAAGAAAGGAGGCGGGCCGTCGCTGATGGGCGGTAATGGAGAGCACGTCCGCACTTGCGCGGATGCCCACCCGCTTGCCGCGGTTAACCCCCTTTTTCCAAATACAATCCCACGTGCACATCACACATACACACGTCTTCACGAAAGCGAGAGCGAAAAAGGAGGGGGAACCATTTGCCCTTACAGACCTCCCTCCGATGGTTAGATACGCACACCTCTGTGTCATTCACGCAGATCCATTGTGCATCTTTGTTGTCTCGTTCTCTTTCTCTCGCGCGCGCTCTCTCTCCGCATAGAGGGTTGCAATGGTAGCAGATGCTTGTGTTGTTGTCTTCAGTACCCTTGCTTGCGGCAAGCCCAGTCATGGGGGAAGGGTGTGATGAGGCGTGGGTGAAGAGTGGAAGAGACACAAAGACGGGAGAGGGCCGAGACATAGAAGGAACAAAAATAAAAGAGGCAGTCATGTCAGCGTTTCATCTTTGTAGGAAAATAAAAAAGATGGGAGGGGACGCAGGAGGGTGAAGAGAGTATGCCGCAGGTGTGTGTCTGAAGGGTGGGGGTATGGTGGTGACGGTGCGATGAGGTGCTCGTGCTCCGACATGCCCCACAAACACGCACACTCGCTGCGGAGTGACAGCATCAGTACTCGTGGAGCTGCGCGGTAAGGGATTGCGATCCGCAAACCCCAACAAGGAGAGGGGGAGGGAGAGTACAATCGTGATAGTTATGCTCGGGGAAGTAAGAGAAAAGAAAAACAACACACACACATACACACACACGCACACGCACACACACGCAAACAAAACCTGAAAAGCTACCACCACCAAACAGTGGGGCTAAACAGAAAGAGAGAGGATAGAATTCGCGATGACGGCTGATCAGCAACCAAGGAACAAAAAGGGATCCGTGGTGGTTGTGGTCACATAAGTTCTTCCCTTGCCGCTGGATCGGAAGAGAGAAAAAAAAAGCATAACAAAAACGAACTTCAGCGTGGAGCGCTGGAGGGATGGCGATATCACACACGTGTGAGTGTGTGTTGATGTGTGCTACGTTGGTTGATGGGCCTTCTCACTCACCTAAAAAAAAACTGAAGACGCAGTCGCGTGTTTGACCAAAGTGACGAGGACAAATAAAGGAAAGGGGGAGGGCAGAGGGGCAGAGAGGGCGCACGATCACATGTGCCATCCGCACCTTCCTTTGCCTTAGAGCTCGTATATTTTCTTGGCCACGTGCAGCCCCGCGGATGCGTTGTGCAAGACGTGCCACTGAAGAAAAAAGAGTTGAGCCGTCACCAGCTCCAGCGGCTCCGTTGCAGCTAAAGTTGTTCGACCACGTGTCGATGCGCTTGCTTCTTTAGCAACACTATTGCCAGTGCTCGTGCTCTTGACAAGCACCGCTGTACACTGCGGCGGTACCGCGAAGACATCTGGAGTCAGCGTCGTCGGGTAGTAGTTGTAGAAATCCACTGTGAAGAGATTATACACGGGCTCCCACAACTGCACCTGGCTCTCCTGCGCGGGGGACAGGACAAGTTCATCAAACATGGGATGGCCGAAAAAGCGCCAATTCGGCGACTCGTAGGGGACAGCGGTGATCTTACTCAGCTCGAGGTCTGAGCGCGCGCTCAGCTCTAGCCGCCATGGAATTGTCATTGGTGCCCCCGATGCTGCGTCAGTCGCGTTCAGCACGTAGAAGCGCTGCTCCAACAGCGGTGTGTGATCGTACCGTTCCATCCCACTAAAGCGAATTACCGGCACGCCGCGAACCATTGACTTGCGCGTGGACGCAGTGTAGCGCTGCGGCACGCAAAAGGGTGCAACTTTGTGCGGCAGGTAGAAGACGTGGCAGCGCTGAGAAGGGCCCTTGTCACTGCCGTTGCCATTTCCGTCCTGCGGAGCACCATCGCCACTCGCTGTGTCGAAGAAGAAAAAGCCGCGCAGGTGGCGGTTGTCTACGAGGAAGGTAGTGCGCTGCGCACGGTACACCTGGTCCAGACGAACAGCGCCAGCGGCTCTGTCTACGTAAAGCTGCCCAATCTGTGTCATGGGCACGCGACCCTTCAGGGGCATCGTGGTAGCGAGCGCAACCGTGTAGCTCTCCCCGAACTCGACACCGCAAAATGGATGGTATGGGGGATCCTGATGTCTATGGCCGTCGTGCTCACTTCTTGAGCTACTGCTGCTGCTGCTGTTCATGTCGTCCGCCGCATGCTCGTGCAGCTCTGCGGCGAGGCACAGCCCATACATAATGCCCTGGATGATACAGAGCACCAACACGGCACTATATTGGCGTGCCGCAATGCGATAGTTGGGCGCACACATGGCTGTGTAGTTTGTAGGCGCCCGTATCTGTCCACCTTTTTACTTGTGGGGTTACGTGTGGGTATCTGACTGCTGCTGCTGCTGCTGTTGTTGTTTTTGTCTGAACTTTCCTAATTGTTTTCACGCTTTCAATCTCATTTTTCGTCCGAGTTGAGGTCTTCCCATGCAACAAAGCACGCCAGTGCGAAGGCGGTCTTGCGTGTGAAAGATCGAAGAAGGAAAGAAGAGAGGGTGGGAGGGAGAGCAGGTGTGTGTGTGTGTGTGTGTGCATGGAGGGGGAAGAAAAGGGGCGGTGGAGCTATACTGTGCGACATAAACTCATACCCCTTCCCCCCTCCCCCACACGCACCGGTGTGTATCTGTGCTCCTGCCATTCCTGAGCCGCGCTGCTCGCGGCTGCTACATCACTTCTGTGTTGTTTGTCGCTCCGCATAGATGTAACGGAATCCATCCCAGACACGTACTTCGCACAGACGAAAAAGGCCAAAGGGAACACACCCAGCCCACCTACACTGCGATGGAGGAGAGCCGATGAGGAGTGAAGCTAAAAAATGGGAGGGGAAGAGAGAGAGAAGCTGCGAGCAGCGCCACGTACAGACACACAAGACACAGACACGGACGCGTTCGTACATCGGCACCCCTCTGCCTTCCCTTCTGCTCCTCGATTTATCAGCTTCGGTGACGGCTTAGTTTCCCCCTTGTTTTGATTGCACTGACGCGCTCACGCATGTTGCGATGCGCACTCTAGCTTGTATTTCATCTGTGCCTGTCCGTTGATTGGAAGCTGCGCATTTTCCCCGCCTTTATGGGTGGCTTGATGGCGTTCCTCTAACATATACATAAAAAGTTTCACCAGTGCACGCACCAATCTCCGGAACTCAAAAAGAACATCCGCAACGCGGCGTATTAAGACGTACTTCACCCCGTAAAGGAATGCATGCTGTGTCACTCCGCCATGCCACATGAAGAGAAAGGGACATGAGCGCATCTAAGAGCAACATAGAATGCCATCCATAGTTACTGCAGGCTTTGTGCTTAGTTGGCTCGGTTGGGGGTAGGGATGCACAGAGGGAGGAGGCGTGTTGGCCTTTTCGCCTGCATCTTGTGTGTGCGTTTGGCCACTGGGGTGAGTACTCATGTCGCGCCACCGCATGTCTGGGCTGTGGTGGGCGAGGACGGGGCGGCGTCGGCAGGGCGCATCTCTTTTGTATTTCTGTTTAAGAGGGGTAAGAAGAACACGAAAGCTGAGTGAAAGGGGAAGACAAGACAAAAAAGGAGAAATTGGAGAGGGGAGAGGTGTAAGGCGGACACAGTGCACACACACACACACACGCAAGCACTGCCCACGTAAGCCGAACACAACCACCAAATTGCAAGCATATTGTGCAGCTTTTAGTCTCTCACATTGTAGATGCACAGACACACGCAGAAGCCGTAGCGTGAGCGCGCACGCCGGAGAGAGAGAGAGAGGGTGGGTGCACGGCTTATGTCCCCTTCCTGCGCTGGGGCCACAAACGGGAAGAGAGGGTGTGTTAGGAGGGGAGGGGGGAGGAGGAGGGGAGAGGAGGAGAGGAGGAAGATGTATTGCCATTTTAGCGCATGCTGGCGACACGCATGTGTGCGAGTACGCGAATGTAAGGCAAACTCGAAGAGGGCGGGGAAGGGAGCGGTGAGTGATGGGATGCGTGAATGGAAGAAATACAAGGAAAAATGCGACTTTGATGCTCTGCTACCAGAGAGGAGAGAGCATCAACTAAGTTACAAGGGAGGACGACGCGCAAATACACACACACACACATACGTAACGAAAGGGCTAGGGGGAGAGATCGGCGATAGTCAGAGGGCATGAGGTGCTCCACCCACATGCGCACAAGTCACGTGCGCTTCTGTTTTGGCTCGTCAGAGGAGATGCAGAGCAAATGCAGTGGTGACCGACTGGAGTACTGCCACGTGTGAGGGCGGTGCTGGGTGGAGTGAGAGGAAAAAAGAAGAGACATGGGCGAGGAGAGGGAGAGGGGACATGGTAGAACGGCGTCGCCGCGAGAGTGCTACCTGTCGGCCAATCCCCTGCAGTCGACCGCTGTGCATACGAGTCTATGAGACTACACCACACTAATCCTCCTTCCATCTCTGACCCCAGCTGCGCTTGGACACGTTCAGTACTAGAAAGGCATTTAGCGCACACTTGCAGCTGAACTTGAATGGGAGCACTCGGTGAATTTGGGTGGGTGGGGGGAAGTAGAAAAGAAGATGAAGCAAAGAAGAAACACAAACATACCCATACTCAGCGCTGCAGCTCATGAGACATGAAACAAAGTGAAACGGGGTCGGGGAGGGGAGAAGGGTGTAGTCGAGCAGCGAGGGGAGACGAGAGAGAGGCGCGGCGTCAGACGAATTGCACGCACAGCAGAACTGACGAGCCGCAGCGGAGATAAGGCAGATGTAGGTAGCATCCATGCAGCCGTGTAGGTTGGGCTCAAAGGGGGTGGGGACGGCAAAGAAGAGCTAAACGAACGACAACAAGACATACATACAGAGAAAGAGAGAGCGACATCAGTGGGGAGATAGACAGTGGTGTGTGAAAAAAGTCCAAGACGTGACCGCCAAGGGGGGCTGCTGCTATTCCTTCCCCCCTGCTGTGACTGCTTTCTGTTTCTCAGGCGAGCGGTCGCTACCGTTATTGCATTGCAGTTCCCCTCCTTGTCCCCCCTTCGCGACCAAAAAACTGCAGCCTTCTTACGTTTTACCTTCTGCCACCCCTGTGGCTACTCCGTGACCCTCCGCCCTTCTCGCTTGCTCAATCACGGGTCTGTCCACAGTACAACTGCGCCTATCCAATGAGAGCGGCTGAGTGTGCTCACTTGACCTTGTGCGTCTTTTTCTTCTTCTTGCCTCTTCCCCTTAGCGTTGGCCAATGAGCGCCTGCAGTTTACTCACTACAGCGGTAGAGTTGCCCTGCTCCCCGGTTATGTGGATCAATTGCTGCGACTGCTGTTGTGAAGCCTGCCGTTGCGGCTGTTGCTGCCGACCGCCACCCCCTCGTTGGTTTTGAATGCCATTACCGTTATTTCCTCTTCGCGAGGACATATCGTCGAGCACCAAGGTAATGGATGTCCTTCGTTGCTGCTGTTGAGGCAGCACACTCATGTTTGTGGCAGATACTGTTGGTGCATTGGGCCGAGTGCTGAAGGGCTCTAAAGGCGGCGCTGGCGCACTGCTTGCTGTCGCTGTTTGAAAAAAGAGCGACAGTGAGCTATTCACTTGGCTGGTCTGGGGCTGGATTTGCGGCTGAGCAGAGACGAACGTCGCTGATGAACCGCCACGCACGTTCTGCGAGGCTGCACCGGTCGCACCACCCAGTGACGTTGCGGCCATCGCCTTAACGGCCGATGCGCCTTGTCGCCGTTGCTGGTCGATCATGTTGTCGTACACCGGGTCGCCGGTGTGGCTAAACCCGGTTGTCTCTGTTGCCCACTCCGCGCCGTCATCAGCGTCGCCGCGGCGACGGTTGCTCGCTCGGTTGCTTTGCCGAGGCAGCTTTTGCGGCTGACCGGGCCGGGCTCCGCGCTGCTGCTGCACATTATCGTTGCGCTGGAGCATCGCGTTGCGGGCCTCTCTGCGCTGCTCCTCTAACTGTACTTCTTCACGCGTCTTTGGCCACCGACTGCCGTGCTTCCGGCAGCCACTCTTGCGAGAGCAGGGCCGACCATCATCGGCGTCATGGCTGAAGGGGCACCGGTCACTACGCAGACACTTCCCTTGAAGTTGGTCGCAACACAGGCGCTTCTTCCATAGCTCCACCTCTTCCATATCTGAAGGGAGCTCGTGGCTGTTGCAGACTGAAGCTCCCGCTGGCGTCCAGACCTTCGACAGCCTCTGTTCATGCGCCTTCCCCTCTCCACCAGGATGATCCTCGTGCTGCTGCTTGGCCAGCTGCTGAAGCCGCCGCTCAGCAGCGAGAATCAGCGGGACGCCGGAGTCCAGGAGCAGCACCTCCTTCAGCACCTCCATCGCCTGCAGTAGCCCCTCGTCGTGCACCTGTGTGACCGGATCCTTGAACGGGATGGGGCAAAGTGCAATATCGGGATGGGAGCACTTGTCTGGGGAGTCATCGATGATGATCGTGTTAACGCTGTGAAAGCTATGTGGATATCGGTCGAAGATGACCTGCAGGTTCTTCTCCGTCCCGTACGGGTTCTCCACTGATGGCTTCGACATACACGCGTCGCGAAACAGCGTAAACAGTAGGAGGTCTCGGTAGTTACCAAAGACATGCTCAATGATGGGGTCCGATGACCGTTGAAGGCCGCTCGTCCACACCGCCACAACGAAGTTGGAAAAGACAAACTTGAGGAAGTCGGAGACGTTTGGGCGCAGGACGAATCCCCCTCGACCACGGGCGACAAGGACTCCATTCAGGTCGAGTACTAGTAGAAAGGCCCGACGGAGTGCTGATGTTGGCACTGTTACCTCATACCCGTTTCGCGTCTCCACGGTTGCCAGGTCCTGATTTTCGTCAATAGTTGTCACAACGCCGATGGAGTAGCGCGTGTCAGTCACCCGGACGCGCACATACTGATCGATCTCGAAGCGCTCGCGGCGCACGTAGTGTGTATCCCTCTCCCCAGGAGACACCTGTGGTGTGGCGCTGTTCATTTCTTCGCCCCAAACACAAGAACAACCAAAACAAAGGGCATCAATGTACCTTGGGGGTATATGTGCGTTTGTGCATACATGTAGTAAATAGTGAAGTGCGTGTGTGTGTGTGTGGAGGGGGGGGGGTAGCAGATCCATAACCAGTTGGATGCATGTGAGATGTATTGACCCACGCATCACGGCACGGCAAAGTAGCCCCCGCACACGAGGAGCGCAGCGTTCGCTTTGTGCGCACCATACCGAAGCTCTTCGCGTACTTGAAGACGAAGTGATGCCCTCTTCATACTATGCTGGCATCTTCCTGTGTCCCATTTCCCCCTCTTTTTCACCACCCTCTTGTGTGGCACTTTCACTTCTCTCGTGCAGCCATCTCTCAAGCACCTGCAGATGACTCACACGCACCTCCTGAAGACGGGGGAGGGGAGGAGTGTATGCAAAGGGGAGAAGTGAGTCTATGCGAGCAGAGAAGGCTGCTGGGCCAGCAGAAGCATAAAAGGATGTGCTGCCGCATACTCGTTTGTGGACTGATGTGAATGCACGCGTCTACGCAGGTGATAACAATAGGTGAAAATCGGAAAGCTGAGAAGAAAAGAAAGGCAAGCAATCGAGACGCCCACATATACCCATCGATGCAGGCACACACAACACCTCCCCACCCCCCAACACACACACACACACATACTCAGGGCAATCGTTCCTTTGCCATCGCACCTCTCCGTCTGTTGATGCTTTGCATCACCACCTGCCTCACAAGTCTCCTTCTTTTGCTGTCTTTCCTCCGCAACTGTAGTAGTATAGGTGGTGAATCACCAGTAGGTCACCTGTTCGATGCGGTTCCACACGAGCTGAGCTGCACACAGAAGCACAAATAGTATGGGGAGGAGGGGATGCTCCATCTCTGACCAGATGCAGTCCCACAACACAACAGCGGCGTCGATCAGCCTCGGCAACAACCACCAGGAGGAGGCAGCGCTCCGCGCGTTGTGGCGAGGTGATCTGCGGGGACTTATGGAGGGGGACACGTCTCCAAAGTGCGACTTGATGAAGGAGGACACCAGCTCCGCAGCCAAATCATGGAATGTGACGACCTTCTGGTACTCCGGATCCGACTCCGGATTTGGCGCCGGCGGCGACGATGTGGTGGGCTCGACGGTGCCGCTTCCTGTGCTCCCTTCCTCACGCTGGCGCTTCTCCAGCCGCTCCAGCACCTCTTGGTTCTTTTTCAAGATGCGGTTCAGCTGCAACTTGCCAATGAATGCAAACTGCACAACCCCGTGCTCGACCAGCTCGGCGAACATGCTCGTCAACGCTTCCTCCACGCTTGACGCGTCCGATATTTGACGGAGGGAAATGCGATTTGGCGAGAACTGGTCCCGCGGCAGCACCTCACGTTCGATACCGTGTCGGTGCGACCTGTACTTGGACTTGAGACTGTAGAAGCGCGCGTCATCGGCTGCATTATCGTCGTCATCGAGACTATCAGAACCGTCGCTGGAGAAGAAAAAACCACTCGTGTCGGCTGTCCGCAGCACTGCTTCCCGCGAGTACACCAGCCGCGCATAGATGTCCATCGATGGCACCAGATCGAACATGCTAATTTGCGTGGTGCGCAGGAAGAGCGTCAGCGGGCTGCAACTTATCATGCTAACGTGTGGGTGACTGCACAGGCCTTTGAAAAGGCTGGGCAGCAGGTCGAAGGCGCGATCGTACACCTCGCAGCTCGTGCAGCTAGGGTTGGAGTGGTACACAACGGCCGCGGGCAACACACGATGAAGGGGTTGTTGGTGTGTACCGCCGCTGCCGCGCGACGGTGGCTCGGGATGGTCGTGGAAGAAGAGTGAGTGGGCACGGCTCAGCATCGGCGGTCCAGTGAAATCCGTCACCTTGATAAAAGGCAGAAATGGCTTCGACGGCAACGACGATGCGTCCCTCTCCTTGCCTGAATTGGTGATGTTCGCGCCTCTCAAGGCCACCGTCCCATCTTTAGCTCCCGCGTCTTTCTGCTCTCGCTCCACTTCACGCGTTGCGGCGTCCCACATGTGTTGCACCGTGCGCAGTAAGCCAGCAAGATCGTTCTTAAAGGAGTTTGAAGGACCAGGCATTAGATCGTAAGCGCGCACAACAATGGAGGAGATCAGATTCGTCTTGTAGTACTCCATCGCCTGCGCAAATGTGGTGTCACTGACGATGAGATGCGGCGAAGCTTCAAGGGTGCGATTCGCATGCCTTCGGTACTCATTAAGGGCGCCACGCTGCAAGCAGGCGGGATTGCGCTCGCAGTTTTGGTCGACGCTTTCCATACCCGGTCCGTCTGCCACGATCGGCAGCGGGCCATTGCCCTGCGGAGGCATGAGGTCCTCCATGAGGTGTAGGCCGAGAATGTCGGCAACGTTGCTCAAGACGTCACCGTACTGGGGTGGGTGCATGCCGAGGGTGTGGTTGACACGCACGAACCGCTTAATCTCCGTCTCGAGGGCTATAAACTCAGCTGCGTTATCGAAGAACACGTGCGCCTCGTGGATGCCTCGAACGCGGCGCCAGAGCTCCGATAACAATCTGTCGCTGGACGTACGAGCCTCGCGCGAGAGCCTAATGTCTTCGAGGACGGTGCTGAATCCAGTGGAAGGACAACTAGCCAGGCGGTCGACTCTCGACCACATGCCCATTACTGCAGCGACATAGAAGGAGAAGGGAAGGGCTGGACAAGATGAGTGTTCATCGTCGACGTACTGCTGCGCCACCGATGTATGTGCCTCTGGGAAAAGACCGATATACCGCTGAGATTCTTCAGCTGAAACCTCGGTGTCCGCTGGGGCAGCTGCGTGCTGCGCGGCTGCACTGAATCGGGCTGAGATGCAAAGTAGGAAAATATAAACAAGAAGCAAGGTGGCACGCAGGAAGCAGGGAGCAGCGCAGGCGGAGGACATTGAGCCGGCTGAGGCGTGGCGGTAGTGGCGTTGTTCGCCAGTCAGCATAGGCGATTCAAGCTGCATCGCACAAGGCTCTTTCTCTTTCCTCTCCTTCCTCTGTCTTCGCTGTCGGCACCACCCTCTTCCTCAGCTCTCCCTCCGTGGTGCGCTGCCGCAAGTTGAGGAAGGAGAAGGGTAAGGGCAACAGGCATACACACACACACACACACACACAGGCCCTCAGACAAAGCGTGGGCAATAAAGCTGCTCTCTTTGGCTCTGTAGTAAAGACGTGCTTCGCCTTCCTCGAGCAGAAACTTGATCGTGTAAACTAAGCTACCTGGTGGAGACGATAGCGGAAATGAGAGTGCAGCGGGGTTGATTGTCCAGTGCTCGCGCTGGAAGGCTATACCAGAACTGGTGCTCCTTGTGCTGCAGCAATTCCTACCACAATGGCGTCCAGAGCGTAGAGTGAGAGCAAGGGAAAGGAAAGATGGTCGAGAGGGCGAGTTACCGTGAGATGGGGAGACGGAGGGAAGGAGAAGAGGTGTTTGTGTGTGTGTGTGTGTGGATAGGGACGGTATGAAAAAGCAGAGGTGAGGGGTCGAGGTATCCGCGCGCACACAGGCATGGACAGATGTGCACATTCGATGATGTAGCTTCTTTCCTTCATAGTGCGGGGAGGAGGGAAAGAGGGAGGAAGGCAGTTCACCACGCTGCTTCACTCGGGCTTGACTGTGCTCAGTCGTTTATTTTTCCCTTCCGACAGCACGTTGCCTCTTCTTTCGCTGTTGTTGTTATTCCCGAGTGAGTCTCAAGTTTTGCGTACTTGCTTAGTTGTATGTGTAAGCATTCAAATGCCTAGGGGCATACACACACACGGACCAATGCGGGTGCGCACCTGATTAGGCCTACTTTCCGGCAGCACTCAGCATTTGCGGAACACACATATGGTCAGCGATGGCAGCTCGTCGCACGACGATATGGAGTTAGCAGATACGGTGCCAAAGTCGCCAAGAGCGAAGACGTCCCTCAAAAGGCGTGTACGCCCAGCCTCTGTCGCGATATGGCGCCCGCGATACAAGTGTACCCACCCATGGCGGTCATCCAAGGCGACGGCCGCTTCATCCTGCGCGCACTTGATGAGGCAGTCGACGAAGAGGGCGGGGGTGCAGCTGCCCAGTCTGCTGGCGCACTCCTCTAGTCCTGACAAACACGTCGGGATAGAGCGACAACGTGAGATCTGTGTCGCCTCGTAGGAGTAGCCGTCCGCGAAGATGTCGTCGGAGATGTTGGACGTGACAGCCGGGTTCGACGCCTCCTCGTTGTGGCAGAGAGGACTGGAAGACCCTCCAAAGAGGCCGGACATCGTAGCCGGTCCCGGTGCTGTTGGCGAACCAACGGCGAAGGGCGCGGTTCTGTTCATGGCCGTCGTCCGCATGACATTCGCGCTATTGCCACGTGTCGCAGTGGATGAGCTGACTCGACACCTCACGGTTTCCTGTACCTCGAGACCTGCCTGCTCCTCGCCAGCGCTTTCGCAAGATGTGCTGCTGCAGTGCCAAGTGTACACGAACGTCGGCTGAACGAGGAAGGAGCACCGCCGGCTGCTGTCACCACGCACGACCCAGATGCAGATTGAACGAAGCGTGAGCGTCATCTCGCTGTCACCGCAAGCACGCCGTGCTGACCGACACGACGGCGGCGGGAGTGACGACGACTGCGCAGAGGAGAGGGCCAACGAGGCACTGACGGGGTGCGCTGATGCAGCGTAGGGGCAGAGGTGGCGATCCGTGTTGGTCGTAATGCTGCTTCCACAGTTCACCCTTATCGACGACGATACGTGCACGCAGCTGTCTGTCTGCGTCCCCTCCGCGTCTGCACGTCCATCATGGCTAGCCCCATACGAGGGGTTGCCGCTGATTGCAAATGACCACGCATCAATGCGAGGGTACCGATGGCGGCGCGGGTCATCACAATATTGCTGCACGGCGAGTTGGTGCTCCTCACGCCGGCGCTTCAGGCCTTCCGAGGAGGTGGAGGACATCATCTCTGTTTACGTGGTCGTTTACGTGCATGCAGCTTTTTGTGTGCGTTTTCTTCTCCGGACGAAGGGGAAGGGAGGGGAGAAGGAGTGGCGTCGCCAAGAAGAACACGAAGACGCATAATCGACATAGCGACATTCATCCGAGACGAGAACGAGAGTGCATGCAGGCGTACGCACAGTCGCGCGTATTCCATCTTTGTCGCATAGACACGCGTATACACACATTCCCCAAGGTTAACAACAGCCACAAAAGGCCTGCGGATGTAAAGAAATGGAGAGGATTTCGAGAGTGAGAGGGGAGAGAGGTGGCGGATCGCGGACGACTTGGCCGCGACACCAAGGGGCACCACGCTTGTGCATAACTAGAGTTCTTTCCCGCCCTTTCTTCCTCCTGCTCCCTCTTCCACGCTCGTCATTCTATCTGTGTTGCACCTACAACACACCTTTTCGTTTGGGGTGATTGTAGCCTGTGCTTCCAGCCGACTAGCCTGCCTCCTCCGTGACTGTGTCTTTCTTTGCTGCGACAAAGCACCCGTGTGCGTCTCCGGTCCACCGGACTCGCCGCTGTGGCCTTTGTCAGCATTTTTATGTGTTTTTTTTTTTTCCGTATGTCTTTCGTTTGCCTTAGTGCTGGTGCTGATAGGATACTGCTACTTGTTAAGAGGAACAAGAACACACGCGCATGCACACACACACACACACATGCATAAAATAGTGCGCACATATTCCCGATCCGTTCAGGCGCATTTGACATTAGCGCATAGATGACACATCACCACAAACATATCAATAGGGCGATTGATTGATTGATAGAGAGAGAGAGAGAGGAATGTAGTGTATGCGTTTGTGCTTGTCTGTACGAGTTGGCGGGTTGAGTTGTGCGCACGTCTATGCATGTGTATGTGTGTGTGTGTGCGCGCATGCTAAGGGGTGGGGGGGGGGGGATGGGGCTCCGTTAGAGAGAAGACTTTTCTAAACAGAAAAAGAAGATCAACGAACACTGACACGCCCACGCACGGAAAATCGAAAAGACAGAAAAAGAAACGGACCCAACAGCCACAACCACCAAGAGCGCCTACTCTCCCCACCATGCCCGCTATTCACAATGGCAAGCTAACACGATGAAGTGCGCGGGCACGGCTACGAGAGTCACCTAGCACCGTACAGTTCTCGAGTGTGAGCACACAACATGAGTTGCTGACTCGCAACAAACAAAAAAAAAGCACACCCGCACACACACACAAAAAGCCCAGCCAGCGCAAGTGTGTACGCGTGTGTACCTGTGTGCACGTGGATGCAACTCAGATGGAAGTAGCTTAAAGCTTACCCATGTAGATGGTGTTGTCGTCGATCCAGCGGTACGGCGGCACCTCGAGGTTCAGCGGCGCAGGGCCCTGGCGGATACGGCCGGAGGGGTCGTAGTGGCTGCCGTGGCACGGGCAGAAGAAGCCATTGAAGAGACCCTCGTTGGGGATCGGCACGCAGCCAAGGTGGGTGCAGATGGCAATGACGACGGCCTTGTCGCGGCGGTCCGGGAAGCGGGCTTCGTCGGTTTCAGGGTCCTTGAGAACCGACAACGGCGTCTCCATCAACTCCTTCATCTGCCGAGCCGAGCGACGGTACACGAAGACAGGCTTGCCACGCCACACGACCGTCGTGCACTGGCGCTCGTCGAGCTCGCCGACCTCGGCCTCGATGTTCATCTGGCCGACCATGGACATGGCAGGCTGGCCAACGTACCACAGTGGCAGCACGGCGTAGCGGGCCATGAGAATTACGAAACCGAGCATTGCGGAGTTAAGCGCGTAGTCCGTGACACGGGCGCGGTCCTCCATGTCGTCGGCGAGCTTCGGCTTGAGGATGTGCTTGCGGAAGAACTCTTCGTCCCACATACTTGCATCGTAGTCCTTTAGAGCCACGCCGGCGGTGGCCTCGATGCGACCCTGCGGAGTCCCCTCCGGGTACGTGTTCAGCACGACCTCCTCGGACGTGTCCACGTCGCAGAGAGCCGGGTCGGAGTACTTGGCGTAGCGGCCGTACTTCTTCGTCATCTCCGTCGACTTCGGCGGCTTCATAAACTCGTCTGACCATGAGTTGACCGGCTTGTCTTTCTTGGTCAGGGGCATGTTACCCTCTAGCTGCTTGAAGACGAGCGAGACGCGTGCAGCGCGGGTGGCCTGGAAGGCCGAGATGAAGGAGCGGCAGAACATAGTGGATTGACTTACCGACACACACACGCACGCACACACAACCACACGTAAAACAAGGAAGAAAGGAGGAGGAGATAAAAGATGATCGTCTCTGTCCTTGCGTGAGTACCTGTGAGTTTGTTTGGCTCTACAAGTAGAGAGTTCGCTACACTACTACTACGAGAGGTGTGGATGTGGGAGGGAGGGGGTGAGGAGGCACCAGTTGAGGCATTGATGATGGCAGTTGAAATGGCACGAGCAGACACGAAGGCAAAGGGTAAGGAAGATAGAGGAAAGAGAGAGAAGACGCGTAGGGCGGAGGCGCGGCAACGGGCGGCAAGGAAGGGGCGGAAGAAAAGAGAAAGGTGCAAGAAAGCGCAAGCGCATAGCCGGGCACTCATTTAACTCTGCACACGTGTGTGCCTGTGCGTGTGCTTGTTTAGGGGCTCTGTTGCATCAAGAGCTCAACAGTGCAGGGGCATGAATAGGGTAGGATACCCTAGTAGAGATGGCCAGTGCTCCTAGTCGTCGGCTCCTGAAGGAGCCCCCCCCCCCTCCCCCCCAAAGGGAGACGGCAGGTGTCTCGGAGAGAGAGAGAGGCGAGGAGTTTACCTTTTTCAACTTCGCAGTTGGGCGCACCAACTTAGCTGTGTTTTGTTTGTGCTGCCGTTTTTCATGGTCACAGCACGCCCAGTGGGATTCATCGTTTGCGGCAAGATATGGCCGAGCAGGGCTGCACAGGCAGGCAGCTACACCCCTCATTCCGGCGCGCCTACCTCACGCCAACGCTGGGTCAGTCCCCTGCGTGCATGAGTGCACTAGCAGAGCGTTGTGAGGGACATGCCTCTCACGTATCTGATCGATAAAAAATCAGAAAGAAAATGTCAGTGAAGCCTAATTGCGCCCCCCCTCCTCCTCTTCCTCCTTCAGTTCATGGCACCAGGCCGGCCGGTGGGTACATGCGGATACCTACTGTAAAGGCTGCCGCGCGTGTGCGGTCGTGCGTCGTGGCTACCACGACCGGCATGCGAGCCCACAAACCACGGGAACGGTTCTTGAAGAGCGGGCCAGTCGTCTGCCGAGACGAGGGCGTCGTTGGGCTAGTGGCGTTGCTGTTGCTTTCCAAGATGTGCTGCACAAGACTATCTACCCCCACGTGTGTTCTAGTGGGAGCACCTGTACTGTTTGCGAAGAAGTCTTCGCCGCGGTCGTGCGTCGCTATCATGCGCTCCAGCTGCTTCGCGACTAGCGCTACGCAGGACTGGCTCCCATATTCGACATCGCTGACGCGCGCAGCTGAGTCGAGCGAGATCCACTGGCCCATGAGGGCCCAGTCCGAGAGCGAGGCCGCGGATGAGAACTCCGACAAGTAAAAGCGCTCTGGGCAGCGCTCGAGCAGTGCCAGCTCATCCTGGAGCCCCAGCAGGGTGAACCCGCTCTGCTGCAGCTGGTCGCGTCGGCGGGACCCTGACGCCACGCTCCGCACGTCCCACTTGCTACCAGCCTCGTTGCTCTGCTTGCCCGTGACGGCCGTGGTGGTAGCGTACATGATGTCTCGCAGCACGCGTCGCGCGTGGAAGCGAGTGGGGTGAGTGGGAAGCGAGGCGGCGGCCACAAGATCGAGAAAGACACTATGCGTTACGATGACTTCGCGGTGACGTGCCAGTTGTTTGAGCTGCTGAAAGTGGCGCAGCATATATGAGGTGTCAGGAACGACGACATCGTGGTGTACGCGTCGCTTAACAAGATGCTCGACTCGCAACAGTGGTGACGCATGGTTGTCGCCACTCTCCTCTCCAAACAGCTTGTGCGTGGCTGAGTCTGTCCACGAAGTACAGCACCGAGGAGTGGCGAGTTGGCCGCAAGCGGCTCCTGGCGTTGACAGCGCTGCCGTCTCCGAGGGACGCCTACGTTGCGCTGCGGTGGGAAGCAACCGCCGGTATGACTCGGGGAAAACGCTATGCGCGGTGGCAGGTAGCACCAGCGTCTCTGCAACCCGGCGCACCAGGACCGCATCCCAGTTCGGGACCATCCGCGCGAGGAACATCAGCGAGCTCTTACAGAAGAGTCGGTACGGACTAACGGCATCCTCGATCTTAGTGAGCCGGGCAAGATTGGCAGGGGTCAAGGCCTGCGCGCACACACGCAAGCTGATCTCTTCCCAGTGCATCTCTTTCTGTGCCCATGGTGCCGAGGGCTGCATGTGGGTGAAGGGATGGTGCAAGACTACGTGCGAAAGGGTGCGCAGAGGGCTGACTTCAATCTCATCTGTCACTTTCCTAGCCGCTGTGGAAGCACGTGCGCCGACGGCAGACGGTGCGCAGAGCTGCAGCATCTCCACCAAGCAATACTCCTTGCCAAGCGGTTGGCGAAGCTGCTGTGTTGTGTGGAGGGCGTGGAGGCGCTGCTGAACACGAATTCGCGCCTGCTCCGCGGCGGAGGGATCCCCAGCGTGTGAAAGAAATGTGGCCTCTACAGACACCCCTTTCTCACCTGCCACTGCTGTTCGCGGCGCATACGCATTGCCCGATGACGCCTTCAAATCACCGCTGCCGCTGGACAAGCCTGCAGCCCTGCGGCTATTGCCGTAGTCCATGGTAGGCGAAGGCTTGTCGAGCTCCGCCGCCATGAGAAGACTCAGCATCGAATGCTGAAACTTTCGGTGCGGCACGTGCGCCAGCGCGCGCTGAGCCAGCTGGTCTAAAGAGATAGTAGCCGAGGACGTACACATGTGTGGCGCAGTCCTGGTTGGCGACGTACGGCAGCTGCTGCGGGCAAGCGGTCGTGACGACATTCCGACAACCCCACATCGACATACAGCTTCGTACACTTCGAGCGCCTCGCTGGCTCGTTCTGCATCGAGACAGCGCAGCATTGCGGCCTCCGCCGCGTGTGTGAGGCGCACTTCACTCGAACGTTGTTGCGTGTACAGCAGAAACTCGTCATAGAAGTCGCCCACCACAGACATCCACACGTGGTGAGTAGACGGTAGACCCGGTGCCTCTGGGCTGACATGATGGCGTGCTGGGGCCGTTGCGGAGGTGCTGCTAGAGTGGTTTGTGAGCACTGTGTACGCCGGCTGCCACCGCGCGGCACTGCGTCGGAGACTCATACTGCTACACGCATACGGCGGGGAAGAGGGGGGACGACAAGACGACGTCAAAAGAGCCACGGATCTGCGCTAGCACCGTACCAATCGCGGGAGCTTCGATACCACTGGCCGCTCACGCTCACTCTGGCCGCGCTGAGAGGGAGGGAGGGAGGGAGGCGAAACAGAAAGCAAAAAGGTGTGCTCGGCTGCTTCCTGTTGAAGGCGTACACACACCACCGAGCGAGAACGAAGAGGGAGGGAGACAGATGGGACGGGTACAGTGATGACGCGAGTTAAGGACGTCGCTTGCACATGGGCGTGTTTCTATGGGTGCCTGTGAAAGGGAGGGGGAGGAATAGGGGCGCGAGGCAGAGGAAGAGAGAGAGGTTAGGTCGACCGGGCACGCAAATCTCACGGGCATGTCGGATCTCATGCAGCTGCGCCCACGTGCGTTTTTCCTTTCGCTGGAGGAGGTGGTCATACCAAAGGCCCAGCGCGTTTCTTTGAGAGTCATGAATGAACTATCTGAATTGGGGCGGTGTGTGAGAGAGAACGAGAACAGCGGCGAGCAGAAAAACCAAAAAAACATCCAAGAGCAGATCGAGCAGCAGAAGACACATCACTCGTTGAGCTGGTCGGTGAAACAGCGAAAGACGAGTAGGAGAGGTGGTGTCCCAGCTCTCGTGAAGGGGATGGTATAGGGGAAGGTGTACTCCAGAAGAGAAGAGGACTCACGTACAGGAAGCTCCTCCACGAACTGCAAGCCCAGCGGGATGATCACCTCAAGGCGGCGGCGACTGTGCAAGCGTTGTGGAGAGAGTTCGTATTGCCGACACGCCGTCACGAGAATGCGAAGGACGCAGCTGAGCTCGGGCTCCGCAGCCGACACATCAGCCCAGCCGCCACAGGCCCCAACGCGACGTACCGCACTTGCCGTTGCCGCCGCCTCCAAAACGGCGATGTGCGGCACGGCCGTAGCGTGAGCTGGAGGCTCCCTTGGTGGTGGGCACGGCACCAACGTTACGCGCGCCACGATCTCGGGCTTCTCAAAGAACCTCATAGTGCTCCCCTTCACGTAGTCGTCATATGCATACCAATACTGCACGCTGGGCAGAACTTGCATGAGAGCGGCGAGCAGCCATCCTTCGGCGACCAGTGGGAGTTGTAGGAACCTCGACGGCGTTGTCTGACGCATGCAGCTCAGGACGAGGGGGTTGAACCAGACAGAGGTCGCTGCCAGCGCGCGGAAGCGGTAGAAGAGAAGGTACAACAGACGCGCCGAAACAACTGTAACGTTGAGGTGTGTGTTGTGGAAGTCCTCGCTGCTCATCCAAGGGGTGAGGATCAGCTCGGCACACCAGCTAATCAAGATGGTTGCGGCTTGCCGCTCATCTCGGTTGGGGCCC
This sequence comes from Leishmania braziliensis MHOM/BR/75/M2904, assembly GCF_000002845.2. Classification (NCBI taxonomy): domain Eukaryota; phylum Euglenozoa; class Kinetoplastea; order Trypanosomatida; family Trypanosomatidae; genus Leishmania; species Leishmania braziliensis. The sequence goes on from NC_009326.2 coordinate 579,797, forward strand.
TCACCGGCGTGAGGCGCGTTTCGCCCACCTTGCCCGACCTGCGGCACCGTCTCCATCAGCTGTGCAGATGCGGCGCCGTGGCTGCAGCACACCAGGTGCGACACCCCACAGAGTCGAATCACATACTCCACGCCGGACACCACCTTCCACACCATGCTTCGTTGTTGCTCACGTGCGGCATGGTCATTGGCGGTGCGGCTGACTGCCGTCTGCAAGCAACGGTAGTAGCGGAAGATAGGGATCCACACATACCACGGCATGTCTTTAAGTGACGGCGGCACAAGTCTCCCTCCACCGACTGCTCCAGCACCACCGGAACTCTCTACCCCAATGCCCCTTATCGCACCTTTTCTCCTTGTGTCGGCAATCTGTTGAGCCATGATGTACACGATAGATGCAATGACGCACACGTGCACGTCATCCTCATCAGAGTCTGTCAGATCACCCCGCTCGACTCCGCCAAAGGCAATCAGGTTAGCGCGTGCGATGGCAGCGTGTCTTGCTCTGAAAGCGAAGAACAGCAAATCGGTGCCGTAGCGGCGTACCACATCCACCTTGTGAGCGCGCATCAGCAGCAGGTACAGCAGCTGCAGAAGGGGATAGAGAAGCTTGCGGGCGGCGCCGTCAGTATGCGTCAGCTCGGCGGTTGTGAGCGCCAGAAGCTGGCGAGCGCGGCTCATCGCATACTCTGCCAGCACTGCGTCCAGCGACGTGCACGTCGCCGGGGCGAGAGGCCACAGCGCGACAGACATCAACCGCAGGAGCACCGTTGAGTACTCGAGGGCAGCGACGGACATGGAGAGGTCCTTGCGGTGCACAACAGTGTTGCTGTTGGTGCGGAGGAGAAGCGGTAGAAGGTGCTCGCGCAGCACGTAAATCGAAAGTGCCACGCCCGGTGCCGAGTCGGGGGCCGAGCGCTGAACGTCTTTTCTGGCAGCGAGTTCCACTATGGCCCGCTGCACCGGCAAGGCGCCGCTTTGCAAGCCGTGCTGCTGAAACGCCAGCTCGTTGCACACAAATTGCAGACTCGCAATGGCTGCTGGAGATGCGGTGGTGACAGCCGGCGCCAGATCAGTCCGTTGATCTTGGGGGTGATGACCGCGATTGAGGAACAGGAGCTCTCGTTGCGCCACACGGAATACCGACCTCAGGAGCGATTCGACCGAGAGCGGCACGCTCGCTTGCTGCGAAGAGGTGTTGGCGAGCCAATGCACTGAGCGAAGAGCGTGCGTGTATGTACGAAGCGGAGACGTCACACCAGTCATTCTTGTCGAGTTCCTGGGCTCGTCCCCATCGTAAAGGGTGACACTCAAAACGGCAGCGGCGAAGAGGACGGGCGACGGGGCTTGTGCCTGCTGCGGTCGCTGGCGTGGCGCGTGGTCTTCCTCGCTCTGAAGGAACGTCAGGAAGCCGGTCACATCCACGCGATACTGCGTGTGGAGGTCGAAGAGGAACTGACACAGGCCTTCGCGCAACCCCACGTCATCCTCCACAAACGTCATGAGCGCTTGCGCATGCGCCTCAGAGAAAATGTGATCAGCCGTCGATGCCGCGGCAGGGGCCTGGGATGACAATGCTGGCCACAACCGGGAAGGGTTCGAGACCGTACCTCCGTACCACAACATGCTCACAACAAGTAGCCTGAACATCTCCTGCAGTGCGTCGAGCAGCCGGCCCATGTCATCTGTGTCGTCGCTGTCAGATGCTGTCCCCACGACTGCTGAGTCGACAGCATCACCCTCTGCCACCGCCTTAGTTGACCACAGTGCAGCGGGTCCACGAGTAGACTCGCTGGAGGCTGTCCGCTGTAAATGACTGCACAACGAACGGCACCGGTCTTCCAGCATGACACAGAGTTCTTGTCGCCCGACGCACGGGCAACATCCGAGCGTAGCCAGACTCAGCAACAGCGAGGCCTGGAGGCCACTTGGGGACATCGCTACCTCAGTCAGTGACGCTGCACCTATGAAAGCGGAGGCATGAGCCGCGAGGAACTCCGGTTGTGCATGTGCAGCGCTGTCTCGCCGTGCTAAGACATGGATGAGCGTCGTCCGAGCTTCTAACAGCTCCGGCGCCTCCGGATAGAGGCCGAGCAGGACATCCATCAGTCTGACCCTATCTTCGTCACCATTCGCGTTTCCTGAGCTGCGGGAGGTGTACTGCGGTATGTGGGGCCTTCCTGGCCTAGAGTAGAGTGACATGGTGATATTTTGGCCAGCAGGACTGACGCCGTTGCTTGCGTACCGCATGTGCCCTTCTTTAGACTCGAATGTCTGTTCTGAAGTTGTCCAGCTCTCCAGCTGAGTGCGTGTGAGCAGCGTTGCAATGCGGAGCAAACACCGACTCTCCTCAACGGAAGTCGACAGCATCGTGGGGTAGCCACTTGGCTCCGGGCAGTGCATCGCGATGAGTCTGCCTGTGTGCGCAACGTCCATCAGCAGCTGCACCCCTAGTGGGAGGAGGATGTCGCATGAGGCTGTTAGGTAGGCTGCAGTCACCCGAGTCAGAAGATGCAGGGTCTGAGGGTCCAACATTCGTCGTAGAAGGGGCCTGTCCACCGCATCGCGAGCGTGCGGTGCAGCCGTGGTGGACGGGGTCTCATCATTGAAGTTGCCATGGGGCGCACCAGAGATCACCAAAGCCGAAAACGTCCTCATCGCAGCTGCCGTGTCGGCTGGCCGCCACTTGGCATCTTGCACCTGCGCGTCCACACGCTTAAGTACTACGTGCACCAGCTCACAAAGACGATTGGACCAGAGAGCCTGTATATTGCCTCGCATCCCAGCCGCCAGAGCGTCCAGGCAGCGCAGGAAGGTGTAGAGGGAGAGTTGAGCGCCGTGCTCTTGCGACGCGACAGTGAAGATGCTGCTTGCGACTTCATCCCAGTCAAGTCGGGCTCCGCTGCTGTCGTCGCTGACGTTAGCGCTGTTGTGCGGCACAAGTGCATCGTGCAGAGAGGATCCTTTGAGAAGCACCTCGAAGAGCGCAATGTCCACCTCTGCGACGTAGAAAATGACACGCCAGTCCTGCTGCTGTTCCCATCGTACGGTGGCATCGTCGTGCAGGACAGATGGGCCTGCTTCGACGTTCGCACCTCGCAGCAGTGCACGTGCCCCAGCCACAACCGACGCCGCGTGGTCCAGCAGCCCCACCAAGGCGTACCCAGTCTTGTTCGTGCAGGAGTAGAGCGCCTGCATCGTGTAGTCTTTTATGTGACTGGCAAGGTGCACGGCCACCTTGATGCCCGATACCTCATCTGCGGCCCCGACGAAGCCACCTTCTGTGAAGGCAGCGGTAAAACCAGCTGGTGTTGCGTTTGTGGTGTGGACAGTGTCACTGCACGGGCCAGAGGATCGCAGAGAAAGACATGGGGATTGAACGTGGAGGAGTATCAGCTGCAACACGCTGCATGTGAGCTGAACTGATTCTTCCTCATCCTCGCTGCTGAGCAATAGCGGCAGCAGGTGCGGAGCGACATCCAGCGCACTCAGCCTCTGCGAGCCAAACACAACGGCGGCGGCAGCGGCTGCGTCTGTTGGTCCAGGTTGCTCCTCCAGCATCGAATAGGTGGTTGATACCTCACCGTGGCAGCAAGAGGAGAAGAGCGCACGCCGCGTTGTGGGCGACGAGCTCAGCAGATGCAAAAGCCGCAAAGCCTGAAGGCGCAACGGGGACAGGTGTGCCCCGCAGCAAGACTGCAGTACAGCGCATAAAGTTTCGAGCAGCGTGGCACCGTCTCTGTCAGCAAGCGCGGATGCAGGCGCCACTTCACGGTCTGACGAGCAACAGTAGCACGACAGCTGCGACGCGACAGCCGACAGCGGTTGCGTAGGCCACAGAGGGACTGACAAGGCTGTAGATGATGACACAATATATAACGTAGAAAGCAGCGCTTCGATGGCGGTCGCGGCCACCTCACTTCTTCCTCTTAGCCCACCGGAGGCGTGATGATGGCCCTGCTGCTGCTGCTGCTGACGATGGCGCAGCGAAACGAGCCGCGGCAGGAGGTACCGCGCAATAGAGCGGATGAGAAGTGGAGAAGAGCCCACAAGCCGACGAAGCAGTGGAGAGGCTTGCAGAAGCTTCAGAAACATAACGATGGCAGCATGGCTTCGGAGTACGCCGCTATTGTGCCCTGCCTCGATCGCAGCTGCATCGTCGTCCGCGACACAAAACATCTCCCTGATAACCCGACGAACTACATCGTGCACGGACTCGAGGGTCACCTGAGCGACGTTTTCGTGTGATTTGGCGAGCTGCACAGCCTCCTCCTTATCCGGTACGTCGTCACCAGTCTCTCCGAGCAGCATCGGCGACAGCAACGAGCTGGCTTGTGAGTAGTCAGCGACACCTGTGTGGCACTGGGGAGATTTCTCGTAGGATGACGGAATCGCCATGCAGGTGTGCGACGCCGGCGCCCGTTTCGACGAAGGCGTCGGTACGACCATCAACAGCAGCTCCCAACAGGAGAAGAGAAACTGAACGAGGTCGACAAGCACGATCCACTGCGCTTCGTCCGAGCCGCGACCCAGAGTGCAGAGAGAAGCAACAGTGGTGCCGCCTAGAGCTGTTCTTGCACCCATCGCATTGGTCGCTGCCACCGGGCTGCCACCCCTGATGCGACCACCATGGCGCACGACGTAGATGTACAGCACCACAAGGACGTCGGCCAAAGCGGAGCCCATACGGCGCGGATGTGGAGCGCTCACCTCCCCAGAGAGCACGAGTGTTGCACAGGGGTCGGTGCTGCGGTCGAACGCCAGCCACTCACGCGTCCAGGTAAGCAACGCATCTTCGCCATCGTCGGTGGCGGGGCAGTTGTGCACAAGTGCCTCCATGATGGCGACGGCACCGCGGCACACCACATCAGCGGAGGGTAGCGGTGTGGCGCTTTGAAGTGACTCGATAAAGCAGCTCAGGCACGTAGTAGCTGTTCGCTGCGGTGGTGGTGAGGGGTACGTGCCACCTTTCTCACCACCACTAGGAGCTGAGAGGAGCAGCACTACGTGAGAGGGAGGGCATTTCTGTCCAATGCACGGCATTCAAGTCTGGTAGCAAGCAAAGTTTGTGATGCAGCAGCCTGTCCCCCCTCCTCGTGTGTATGTGTCTGTAGTTTCTCTCTTGATTTGTCTTCCGAGGAGCGAGTGATATCAGGGAGAAGGAAGAAGTTCTTGTCGCCTATTCTGTGCACACCTACGTTGATTGTTTTGGCTTGCGTGCGCATGTGTATGTGCCGCCCTTTAGGCGTCTCTCAGAGCAGCAACAGCCAAGCAGACAGGCGATGGAACGGAGGTGCGTAGGAAGTAAAGCGATGGAGGTACACAGGCACAATGACGATACGGGGGGTACGGACAGGGCCAGTGGGAAGGCAGAAGGCGAGAAGAAGGGCCGTCCGCAAAGCAGCGTGTGACCGGTGTATGTGCTGGAACAGGAGGAGCCTTGATGCGCGCGACTGCCGAGCACATTCAAGCAAGCCTTTTCTCTCCTCTAGTCTCCTCTCTAAACCACTGTGACGGACGGGTTGCGAGGGCGAGATAATAAACCGACAGAGCGTTTCTTCGTCGCGGGCACTCATGCGGATACACATACACGAACACGTGTCCATTCTCATCTTCTTGACACGTTCGCTCGTCCGTGTGTCGTGCGTGCCCCACCTGCAGCGGTGCTAGGGCAGCACGCCCCCTTCCACCGTTTCCCTGTTATTCCCCCCCCTGTGGTTGTTGGCTTTCACCCATAGTACAGCGTGGGTATGTATGTATGTGCGTGTCTGCGGATGGTGTGCATCGCTCGTACTCGACAGAGGACATGAGCAGCTAGCGAAAACCAGAAACGAACAAAAAAAAAGAGAAGATTTGGGCAGACACACACACACACAGTGGCGCCTTGCCCCTTCAGCTCGAATGACGACGACGGCCAGCACCACCACCAACACCAGAGAAAGGCAGGGGTGGTCTTTTATGGTCGACGTGCCCACTCTTTTCCACACAACACGGGTTCACGCCCCACTCTACCGCCGGCCTGTCGCGTGGCGCAAAGCGGCCGTGAGCACGTCACAGCAATGCGCCGACCCAGTCATCGGAGCACGGCCACTGCCTCACCCTCTGCCCACCCACCCCGTCACACAGGCCACCTCACAGCCGTGCCCGTTGTGCGGGTCACCACCTGGTGCATCCCTCCTCCCGGGGTGGCTCAGCTTCCCTCCACCAGTGAGCAGCGAGGGCCCGGTGAGTCACGCTGACGCGGTGCCCACCACATGGATGGCACACGGGTGTTCGCTGCTGCAGGTCGCTCCGACGCAACGCCATCCGCAGCGATACATCGCTCTGACCTCCTCACGTCGTAGGTGCTTGACCCTGCCGCCACCAGAGGCGGCTCGGTGTTGGCAGGGATAGGGGGGCTGTTCGGCTTCCCCAGACAGAGTGGGATGCTGGACCCTGAGATGCCACGCACTGAGGTGTCTCCCGTCGTCAGGGAAGGAATATACACATACATCCCTTACAAGCGGCGACACACGCACATGCGGGACCAGCGGGACTCCAAGCGATTGTACTACTTCAAACGAAACAACAGCGACGGCGACAACGGCACACAACGAAGCAGGCACAGAGAACCGTTTCTTGTGACTCCCTTCCCTCTTGCACCCGAGGCTCCTCCTCCGACTGCGCACTCGAGCCGCGTAAGACACTGTCATCTGCGGTGAGTGCTGTACCGAGACGCAGAGAGCAACAAGCAGAGCGACGTCAGCTGAAACGGAAAGAGAGAGGTGGACCACAACACAAACACTCAAAGTCTATGAAGGGAGAGGGAGCAAAAATGCACGCCAATGGTGAGAAGCTCGACCGCCCACACCGGCATCCGACAAGTCCTTGTCGATCTCACTCACTTCAAGTTCTTCGTCTCTGCCCACCCTGTCTTTCCAGAGGGTGGTGGTGGTGGTGGGTGCACTCCTTAACATTCTTACTTGGATTTGTCCCTCTTGCTCACCTGCTCCACCTCTGTCTCATGGTCCTTGTAGGCCTCCAGCACTTCTGGGTAAGCCACAACATAGTAGGTGGTGCCATAGTGCATGTTGCGGATTTCCTTCACCTCCAGCCGTGACTCCTGCAGGTACTGCCGGATCGGGGAGTTCCACTTGCAACCGTGCGTGTTGACTTTGTGCTGCTGCGCGAAGTAATCGAGAAACCAGTTTACCGGGGGGTAGGGACTCGCGCCGTGCTCCAGCAGCAATATCATCCCACTCGGCTTTACGACGCGCTGCATCTGACGCAGCGTCATGACAGGGTCTCTCAGATGACAGAGGCCGAACATGTCCACAACACAGTCAAACTCGTTGTCCTTGAATATGTCCAGGCTCTCCGAGCGCACGCGCTTCACATCATACTTGGGGTACGCGGTGTGGGGGATGCGGTAGCGCATCGCCTGCAGCTGCTGCGGGTTGGAGTCCGTCAGCACTACCTCGTGCACTGCGTACGGATAGGCGCCGATGTTCTGCCCGTGCCCGGCCGCTAGCTCGAGAACACGCCCGTACGTGTGCTGCAGTAGCTCTTCACGCAGCTGGCGAATCTCGCGTGGCTGCTCTACCCACACGCGGAAGAATGTAAGCGCTGCCCCGGCGGCTGCCATAGCTGTCAGTACGCCAGCCCACATCTTCATGCGCTCTTTCAGGGGCCGCTTCTGACGCTGCAGCTGAAAGTACTCGCGTTGCTGGTAGTACTCGTGATACCAGAACGGCTTCACGTGCTGCGGGATGTCGTCGGTGAAGTCGTAGATGTTCTGCTTTCCTCTGGCTAGGATGGGCGGCGCCGTCGTCTCCCAGTTCCACACGATCGCCTCAGGAATTTCGTCCCGTCCTTCCCGGGCGAGCGCCTTGCGTGCCGTCTCCATGACGACGTCGTCAGAAGGCTCGATGAAGCCCCTGTGGCGCTTCTGGATTTCGCTGGTGGCGGAGGAGTTACTGACGGCATCCTTCACAAACACCGACTCGTTTGTTTTCTCAGCACCGTCACCCGGCGCGTGGTGCGGGTTTTGCTCGGAGCTAAACCCGGTGCTGCTACTGGTTGTCCCATTATTGGTGCAGGTACTGCTGCTGCTGTTGCTACTACTCCAGCGGGGGTACTGGCACAGTACGCTCGTGCCCGCGTTTACCACACCAGCCAGCAGTGCTAGGCGAGAGCTTGCTGCATAGTACCGCAACATGCTTGCACTGTATTATGTGTTTTTTTTTTTTCCTTTATCTTCCCTTTGTTGTCTTTTGAATTAAACACGTACTCGTTACGATCAACTGTGGCTGGGCTGTACGTCTATTTGCCCGCGTATGCGTCTGTGATGGTGATAGAGCACTACGACTACATAAGAGGGCCCCTCTCTCGCTCCAACTCGCAACTTATCGATCTGTTCTCTGTAATCAAATACCGAGCACCACACGTACACTCACTCACACACCCACCCACACACACATATATCTATACACGTTACCGTGTATCTGCACCCAGATGGGTGGGGTGTTTGCGTGTGTGTGTGTGTGTGTGTGTGTGTGTGTGACCCCCATTGCACAGGGAGCGGGTCACGCGCGAAGTGGGGTGATTAGTGTCAGAGAAGCGAAGAAGAGAGGAGACAGCGAGACGCTTCTAGGACAAGAGAGAGAGAGAGAGACGAGCAGACAAGAGCTGCGGCCAATGCTGACAAGGTGAGTATAGCAATGTCGCCTTTTTTTCCACACACACACACACACACACACACACACACACACTCACGTGCAAGAGAGAAAAAGCACGCTCTTGACTGGAAACAGGGATCAGTCGGTCACGTCCTTAGAGGGTAACTTAAGTTCACGCTTGCGCTCTTTTTCAGAAGATCAGGATTGCTAGCCATTCGTGTCCTCTTGTGTGTCAAGTGTAGACACACGCCCCATCTGACTTCTTCCCTCTCTACTCACAGCCACGTACGGAGGAAAGCAGGATAGAGAGAGAGAGAGAAAGCATCAAATGAATGGGGCGGAAGCGAGAAGAAATACCAGCTGTTCGCAGCGGCTTTCGAAGCGTACCAACACCCACCCACACACCCACACACACACCCACCCACAGCACAGTAACAGAGGGAAAGACAGATAGGTACGTATACGCAGAGAGGCAGAGGTCAGCAGTTGGGATAATCGCCTCCTCACTTCATTGCAATGGGGCGTCCTCAGCAGCGTTGCTCTCTTCCCCAAGCAAGAGAAGAGAAAAAGATGAAAATAAGTACCGAAAGGAAACGAGGTAAAGGCCCAGCAACGAAAACAAGAGAAATAGCACCCTAATTACAACCACAGCTCCCGCTGTCGTTTGAGACGTCGGGTCACCTCTTGCCTTCACCCCTTCCCCTTGATGAGTTGCGCATCCAGAGATGCATACCAACACACACGCACACACACAGGGGGTGCGGGAAGAGAGGAGGTGAGGAGGGCAGAGAGCTGGAACCTGTGCCGAAGCCCCGTCTTTTTCTTTCCTTCTTCTTGATACCCCTGCGGGGGTCAGTAGAGAAGAGATCGTGAGGGTGCTGACAGCTATACATATATTCTGGTGTGTGTTAGCGAGGGGGAACTGAGCTGAACGTGTACTGGGCCGGTGGAACCTGCTGCGGCTGGCGAGGTGCGTACTGCCCTGCCGGAGGAGCAGGTGAGTACTGCGACGGCGGATTCTGCGGCACACCAAGAGTTGTCCGCTGCAACGGTATCCCTTGCACCGGGACACCCTCTGCAGGATAGCCATGGCTCCAGCGCTGATCCTGCGGTGGGGGGTAGTAGCCTTGCGGCGGCGGCGGTGCATAGGCCGGGTAGCCCGCTGGGGGCGGCATCGCCTGTGGCGGGAGATTCTGCGGACGTTGCTGGAACTGCTGCGGCACGAAATGCATCATGGACGCGTTCACCGTAACCATGCCGAAGAGGGAGAAGGGCTTGTACAGGTCGATCGGCTTCGAGCTGGTGAGCTGGGGCACCTGCACCCGACCTTTTTTTCGCAGCTCCTCTCGCGTCTTGAGAAGTATGTTGAGGTAGGAGAACCCATGCGTGTTTAGGAGCGACCACGTGAAGGCAAGAGTTGCAGCACCGTTCGCGTGGCCGCCGTTATGAACATCTGCGCTGGTGCCGCTATCCGTGCACCCGCTGAACATGACAACGTCGCCGTTTGAGTAGTTGCCGCGGCGTACCTGCTGCATGTGCTCGCGTACGCCACCATTGCCCATCCTCGGCGCCACGTAGCTGAAGGGTAGATCCAGCATGCTGGCTGAGTGACAACAGTCAAAGACGCACGTCATGCGCACCCCAGGCGGCAGCGGGGCGACGAGCATGAGGAAGAGATCGTCGTCGAGGATGCTGCCGTTCTTCCTGTGATCGAGTGGTATGAGACACTGGTCGTACTTCTCTTGCGAGTCCTGCGTTGCCCTGGTTTGGCCGCCGTGGCCGGAGAAGTGAAAAAAAAGCACGTCACCAGGGCGCAGGTTGCTAGTCAGCCATAGCATGTGCTTGATGATGTTCTCGCGGGTAGGCATGCCGGTGAAGCCGGGGAATGACGGGTCGTCGACGAGGATGCAACATTCACTAATCGGGAAGGAGATCTGCTGCAGCGTGCCCAACATCAGACGAACATCGTTGACGCAGCCCTGTAGCTCGTTGCCCGTGCCCGTATAGTTGATTCCAATGAAGAGCGCTCGAACACGGCCGCCGGTGTACGGCACCGGGGCGCGGTAGGGAATGATGGGCCGCACTGTGTGAATCAGCCGCCTTCCAGCATTGATGTCGACCCTGGGCGGTCGCTTGACCGAGAGAAGACCGTTTGCAAGCATTGGGACCAGACTCATCATGGCCCCTATCCCCAATATGTCAAGAAGGTCTGCCATCGTTGTTGCTTATCTTCTTTTTTCACCTCTCTGCTTGCCGGAAGACGCACTAGAGAAGGGGGTGAGTGAATGACCGGTACTCAGCTGTTCCAGCAGCGCTGGTCTGACACTAAAGCGAATGAAACGATGAGGTATTGTGTGGAGGTGATGGTCAAGAGGGTTTGTGGGGTGACAACAAAAGTGGTGTGTGTGTGTGTGTGAAGAAAGTGCAAATAGAGAAGACAGCCGGAAAGGGAAGGGATACACGCGGAGGACCCTTCGAGCGTCGCCAGGACACATCCCCTTCTCGGATAGCGAACAGAATAAAAAAAAGGCGAGGCTGTGGTGGTAGCAGTGGCTAATTCCACTGCACTGATACGGCCCTCTGCCTCAGTGCCCAAGTCTCAGCAATGCACTCTTTGCCGCCATTGTTTTAGCCTTTTGTTGTTGTTGCTGTTGCGACGCGCGACGAGGAGTTTCTCCTGTTTGGTGGCAATCCACAAGGTCTGCGACTCTTTCCCTCTCTGTATGTGCAGGTGAGGGCGGCCGGAGCAGAGAGCAGGAGACCCAACTGCAGTAGGGGTGTACACATGAGTCTCGAGCACAGGTAACCCGAGAGAGAGAGAGAGGGAAAATGAGAGCCAGTGCTGGGCTTCGCCTTCACAAGAGGCACCCCACTGTGCATTTTCTTTGTGAGGTGATCACCATGACGGCCCACCTTCAGTGAGTAGGCGTGTGTACGCGTGCACATGCGCGGTTATGCGGGGCTGTGGGATAGGTAGATCTCTCCAAGCTACAGCAGAGACGCAGTAGAGAAAAGGGAGGAGTGCCAGGGTCTCCACCCTGTTCCTTTAAAGACATAACGGAAGAGGAAGAAGGGAGTAGATATGCACATAGAGATCCATACACATACACAACATCCACCTGTCCCAACCTTTCCTGTGAGTGCTGGTTGTTCTACAGCACAGGAAAGGGGAAGCGCTTTGGCCAGGAAGGGAGAGAAGCGAGGATTTCCCACGCCTCTGACACTTCACCCAGACACAGGGAAAAGAAAAAGGAGAACTCTGACGTACCAAGGCGGAGGACGATGACAAAATAAGAAACTCTCGTAAAATGAGAATGGCGTAGGCTAATGGGTGTGGCGAGTGGGCGGTAGTAGTAGTAGTAGGGGGGAGGGAAAAGAAGCACACGCAGCGACAGCACAGCCCACACCTAAAGCCAAAGAAAAAAGTTCCACTAGACGACATACCTCAATCAAGTTAAACATTTTTTCTCCAACATGCCCCGCCCTCTGCCGCAAAACAGAACTTCAAACACCACTTTATCCCTGTGGCCCTGTCACAGGCCCATCGCCTGGTGCGAAGCAGCAGTGGGGGATAAGGTGGTGTTTGAAGTTCTGTTTTGCGGCAGAGGGCGGCCCTTTTGGAAAAAAAATGAAATCGTTTGCTGCCTGTCGTCACGAGTTTAGAGCCAAAGGAAGCGTGAAACATGCACACGCACCGAGGCACATAGCGCTTGTCCTCCACCTAGAACGTCCACACGTGGCCACCAGGGGCAAGGTTATTTCTCAGGAGAAAAATCTCGGTGACATAGCGGCTCGACGAGAGGAAGGGATTCGTAAGAATATCTGTGGCGCGCCCTGCGATCTCGAGGTCGACCAGCTCGGTGAATCCCGGCTTCGCGGCCTCAGTTTCCGCATTTGTGTACACTGGTAGCAGCAGCGGCAGCAGCTGAGTCGCGTCGTTCACTCTCAGGAGCGACTCCAGTGTGCTGCGTTGTTCTTTGGCCATGGAGAGGTAGACGTGATCAAAGGTGTACGGCGCCTGGCTGCGAACCTTTTGGATGTACTCTATCACCATTTCCAGCGAAGGCGAGCACTGCAGGCGGTGTTCGTCCGAGATGTGCTGTTGAAATGCCGTGATGTTTGGGTAGTTCGACTGGAGGTACTGGTAGTGCAGCCCATACTGGCGGCCAACGAGGTTATTGCACTGGAGACCATCGTGATGGATGGCTTGGTGGAGCACGACAGCCAGAATCTTCTTCCGGTGCCAGTTTTGTGCTTCGTAGTAGCGGAAGGCGGCGTCTTGCACTGATGGGCTGGCTTGGATGAGGGAGCGTGCGGCCCAAAAGTCGTGGGTGCCGTAGTGCGAGTGGACGCGGTCTGTAAGGCAGGCGAGCCTGTAATTCGTTTCCCGTGTGTCGAACTTGCAGTCGATGCAGAACCGAAGGAGTGGGCTTCCCACGAGCTCATGCAGGTACGTCACGATCCCCTTCTTTGGCTCCTGTTCCTGCCGGGACATGGTGTCTGAGGAATACGTGAATGCTGACTGGAAAGTAAAGTTAGGGTTGTGGTAGCGGTAGGCACAGAAGGCGTAGTCCGTGAACTGCTCGAGCGCGGTAACGACTCGAATGGGAAGAAGCGACGCGGCGCCCTTATCCACGCCGCACAGCGGCGTTTCGTAGGTGCTGCGGTTGAAAAAGAGGGGCACCTTTGATGTAAGCGAGGCATTCTCCTCCTCCAACAAGGTGGGCTGGAGCACAATGTCCGTCATGTTCCCCGATGCACCTGGGAAGGTATTGTTCACCATAGTCCTCTGCGCTTCCTCGCCGCGCTCCACAAATTCCTTAATGATCGCTTCGTCTGCCGTGGCCTTGCCCCACCGTTCAATCAGCTCTGCGTCGGTCAGCTCTACACACCCGGGTGTGAGACGGCACTTATCGGCGTAGAGGAAGCGTAGCCTCTGCAGTCCTTGGTTCAGCATTACGATGGGTATTCCCTCGCCGTGCATGATCTTCTTAATGGACACCTGAAGCGTATCGATACCGTCTTTCAGCTCCTCCACCTCCAGTCGAAGGAGAGCATCACTCTCACTTTGTTCTTCCACCTGCCTATGCAGTTGCGCCTGCGTGGCAGTGCAGTTTTCTCGCTTCATCTCTATAGTCTTGTAGATGTCTTCCTCCTTTCTCTGGTCGGCCTCCAGCTCTGCCACCACTCGTATCATCTCGCGCACGCGGGAATTCTTCAATTGCTCGCTGCTGATGAGTGTCTGCGTTTCATCCTTGCACATCCTCAGCGCTACCTTCAGCTTCCTTTCAAGCGTGCGGAGCTCTACCAGGCGTGGCTGAAACCAGTGCTCGGTATTGCGATAACCCGTGTGGTAGCCCAAGGCAAGGCACACCACAACGAGGATGGCAGATGCAAGCCCGATGCGGTGGAACAACAGGCTTGAGGAGTGGCGAGACTTTGTCGGCATGATGCATTCTTCTACGCTACTGTGGGAGTTGCTTCTCTACGTGGGGTGGCGAGCGTGCTGGAAGAGATGGCGAAAGGATAAGCGGGGTCACCCCACCCACATACAGAAGCGCGAAGAGACCAACGAGAAAACTAAGCCAGACACGGCAGAGGAAAGAGGAGTAAACAAATAGGGGAGGGGAGAGGAGGAGCGACAGGGCCGCTTTGAAAAGGCAAGGGCGAGAGAACGGAAACAAAAGGGCTAGAAAGAGCACGAGACGACGGAAAACACAAAGGACGCGCTCACAGTCGATAATACGATAAGTTGCCTGATTTAGTCGGGAGTGAGAGCGTGAGTAGGAGACGAAGGATGGTGGGTGATAGCTGGGAACCACACACACACACACACAGGCCCAGACGCTGTATGATTGCAGTCGCTAACGCGCGCAGGAGAGAGACAGGTTGATTCGGTTTCTTGGTTAGCATGAAAAGTAAAGCGACACCCAAACAAGCAGAGAAATTTCAGAGAGAAGAAATGCACACTTTTGAGAAAGAAAGAGAAGGGCAGCGTGAGGGGAAAGAGGGGAAAGAGGGGGGAGGAGGAGGGGGAGGGGGCTTCAGGCGAAGAACGAGTCGATCGATGTCATGTATGGGATACACACTGCAGAGGAAAGAGAAGAACAATAAATGGTGGTGGATGGGCGAACGTGTAAAATCAATTCCATGGAGCGGAAAGTAAAGGGAGAAGATGAGCAGAAAAGACTCCCGCCGCAAGAAGCGACAGCGACGTGTAGTAGCTACTGAAAAGGTGAAAGGAGAGAGGGGGGAAGGGGGAGCCAGTATGGAAATCGGTGAACGGCCAGACGGAGAGATGGCGAGGGAGAAGGATGCCGGTTGGAGTATCGTGCTGGCGAGTCAAACGATATACAACTTGTGTAGTGGTGCGTTGGAGAGCGCCGTTGCTTACAACGAGTTAACGGTAGTGTGATCGTGGCTGCTATTGCTGCTGCTGTTCTTCCCTCGTAACCCACATATACGCGTGCGCGTAGGGCTGTGGTCGGTGGTGGGAGTGGAGGGCGGCGGGGGGGGGGAAGCAGGCGAGAGGAGAAACGTAGGGTGTGATGGAAGACTACAGTAACCGATTGTCATACATAGCAGGCACAAAAAAGAGGTGCCCTAATATTTGCCTGCTTGGCCGTGACGCCACAAATCGATACGCATGTGAGTGCCTGCGTGGTTTAGCCTCCTGGCACCCCCAGCGTTAGGCAACCTGATCAGTGGCAACGGATGTTCAGCCATGTTTGAGACCACCCTGCAACCACCTCCTCCCCCTTTCGCTACCCCAACCGCGGCGAAGCGAGAAAACCGCTCATAACGCGCTTACCCCACCTCGCGTCTGCGCGGATGAGAGAAGCAAAGCGAAGGCAGTGATGATGACGATGATGATGCGCTGCTTGTCTTCTGGAGACTTCGTGTAGTTTTTATGCCTCTGCAAAAGCGAAAAAAAACTCCCCAACTCTTCTGCTTTTCCGGCTTACGGCACAACGCCGTCGCCCAGACGCACTCCACAACAGTAGCCAACAGGCTACAACTTTGCTTGTCGCTGGCAAACACCGCACCCACGCTGAGGCAGCCGTGACATACAAACACGTCCCCCCCACTATGCAAAGGCCGAAACACCTCCCCTCTTTCTCGGCAGCTTATCCCTTTACTGTGCTTGAGAGGCGCATGGGTGCTGCAGTGGGGGAGGTACGGATGCAGCACCCATGCGCCGTCTTCTCCGCCTCCCTCTTCGCGCAGCCTTCCCCTGTTGCTCATTCAAATGCAGGTCTGGTGCACGTGAGCTAGCTGTTCAGCCAAGGCGCGACTACGATCTGCTAGGCGCGGGTTGCGGGGGACATTGTGAATGCTTGCCAGCTCGTACGACTCGACCAGCAGCGGCAGCAAACAGCTAGAGACGTGGGCAGAGCTGGTGGACTCCCCTGTTTTGGGGTCCATCATGAGCTGGCGCAGTGAGAGCAGCAGCGAGGCGCCATGCTCGACGAGGGTGAAGGTCGTGGACGGGTGCACCATTGCGTGACACTCGTCGAGACTCTTCAAAGCCGTCTCAATCGTCTGCAGACATGTAGCCACCGCCTCAAGAGCGAATCCTAATTTTCGAGACGACGACAGCGACGGGTGAAACGAGGATGGCCGGCCAGGCGTAAGCGCCGCGAGAGACGCGTTGGCGGCCGTCGCGGCTTGCCGGTATGCTGAGAGCGCTGCAACAGCGCATAGGTAGCGCCCCAGCTCCACGTCTGTGCAGGCGCTTATAGCAATGAGCCCATTTTGAACAGCGGAGCCTACCATATAGAGCTGCGCATTCTCCAGGGCGTCTTTGTTCGTAAGCTGGCGGCGGATTTCAGACTCGATTACTTCCGTTAGCCGCGTTTGCACGGCCAGCCACACCGCGCGCGCACAGCTGCCGCCGGTGAACTGTGTCTTGATAATGTACCGATGTGCTTCCCGGTAGGACTCGGCGTAGTAGTATTCCATGGCGGACCACCACTTCGCCACCGTCGCGTGCTCCGGCAGTGCGGACTCCAGCTTTGCGCGTATCACCTGCTGATGGTCACTGCTAGTGCTCCACGTGGTGTGGAAGAAGGCACGCAGACTGCGGTACACACGCTCGTCCACCGCGGCCGTCGGAGTAATGAAAAGCACAATTTCGCTGAGGAAAGATGGGTCATTCAGGGGCGAGCAGCAGGCATAGAGGCCCGCAGTGCGCCATGTGCGTGGATGCAGTGCGAAGAGCCGTAAGTAGGCCGTGATAAGCTCGTTGCGACAGAATGTCAGGTGAATCTCGGCTGCTGAGGTGGCAACGACCGACGGCGCACACAGGTCCGCGATATGGGCTGCCATGCACGCCAGTACGAAGCGCCGCGTCGTTGCTGCACTCGGCGGCTTTGCGGCGGCGGTGATGGCGCTGAGGCTCACCGTATCGCTATCCTCATCCGCGTCATTGTTGTCGCAGTCGTATGCCTCTTCGTTGCCGAGGGTGGAGGGGAGCGCCAGCGCATGAGGAAGTGCCTCCGCCGCAATTGTCGCCACCTCGTGCATTGCCATCACCATGTCCGCTACCGAGCTCACTCTCAGAACCGCCAAGATGCACTCATAGTACCACTGACTACCTTCGTTGCTGGACCAGTTATCCACGTACTTACCAAAGAGAGAGTAGACACGCTCGAGGCTAGCGTAGGGCTCCACGATAGCGCATACCGCTGTTAGAAAATCTGTGGCGGTGCGGTGCGAGTCGCAACACCGCTCGCACATCCGCTTTGCATCCTTCGTGATGAGCAGGATGATGTCTAAGGAGGTGGCGCAGAGGTCGCCGACCAGCCTGTCTATCACCGTGGCACCGCCACTGCCGCTGCCGCTGTCATCGTCGTAGCCGCTTTGGTTGCCTCGGGACGCATGCAAAAAAATGATGCGCGAGTCCTGCACCTCGTCGTTCGCGGCCTCCACCCACTGACGGTGGCTCACCGGGTCATGAAATGAAACCGTCAGCAGCCGCTTCACGTTGGCCAAGGCCGTTTCCACTTCCGCGGTCAGCAATGCTGACCCACCGCGGCGCAGGTACTGCAGCAGCGCGTCTATGAGCGACGCGGCAGCGTGAAAGCGCCCAGTGAGAAATGCGCCTTCGATGCGGACTAGTACACTCGACCCGAACTCCTCGACAACGGCATCCAGACTATCATGAGGGTCTTCGCATTGCAACCGCCAAATCACCTCTTCGGCGTCTGCGAGCTCATTATCAAACAAGTTGTGCCACTTGACAATGGCGACGCTCGCGTTTACGCAGTCGGCCGCGCCTTGCTCTACCACACTCAGCACTGCGGAGACAAGGCCCCAGAGTTCTGTGGCGTTGGCGTCCGCCAGCTCATTCACAGCGGCGCGGTACAGCTCAGACCAGGCACTGGGCAACAGGTGATTGCAATCGAACTTCACCTGCGGCCCAAGCATTTTTGTCTTCATTACAAGCGACACAAAGCCCAAGTCCGACTTGCTGTTGGCCTCTTTTGCGTATCGGGAGGCCTGGATCTGGAAAAAAGCCTTGCTGGCTGCGCGTATGGCACGCACCAGCGCATCGGGCAATGATGCACCCTGAAGGGAGTGCTGCATTCTGCGTTCAGCGACGTGTTCAAGTGTGACAGTGTTCATTTGTATTTTTTTTTCCACTGCTCTCGTGTATGTGTGTGTGTGTGCGTGTGTTTAATGCCAGTGAGTTTTAGCACCGCGATACAGCTGGAGCGGCAGAGCACGATAGAGGTGCAACCCACGAGGTCGAGCTACAAAAGCCCCGTTACGCAGCGGAGATCTCCAATACTGGCGCAGAGATGTCGTCGTCGTCGTCAGAAGAAGAAGAAGGGGAGAGTGTGTAGGTGGCGGGGGGTGGGTGGAAAGGAGGGAAAAGGAGGTGCGAAGAGAGAGGCTGGCAAGGGGGCGGGGAGAAGGGCATCCCATGAGGCGTGAGAACGATGTATAAAGAACCAGTTGGGCGAGGGCGGGGAGAGGGAACAGGCTGTGAAGTGCCGGTGCACCATACACGGCGACGTCGCCACACCACCGTGCACGCTGACGTCTCTCTCTTTCTATGACAGTTGAATCTGCAGTTCTTCGTCATGAATGAGTACAGTGTGTTGCCCACTCTTCACTAACCCACCCACCCAATGTGGTAGTCACTCTCGTTGTTTTTCCTTGTCTCAAAGCGTATGGGCCTGTGAAGAGTTGGTCGCCCATACGCCACATACACACCCACACAGGCACGCACGCAAAATCTCGCTTGCACGCTGCAACGGTCGCCTTCGTTGGTACGCACCCTTTGCGTGTCCCTTCACCTTTTGGCTTTGCTTCTTTGGATGACACCCTGACGAGGCCGCTGGCTCACGTAAACGAGCGCGCAGCACTGTTTGGCAGACGTGTCTCATCTTCCTTCGAATGAGTTGTTTAGGATACGTGAGGGTAGAGGAGAAAGGAGGCGAGCTGTAGCGCACGTGTTGACCCGAAGCAACACCACAGCGGCATATGTACTCCCAGCGGCGTGCGTATGTGGATGCACCCTTCGTCTTTCCCTCGTAGTACTGGTGATCGCGCCTTCGCACATCCGCCTCCAAATGGCGCACGCGTCGCTGCGACGGGCGATTAAGTGGCGTCGACGAGGTTGATCTGCTTTACTACAGACACGTCCCGCTGCCGCGCCTCCTCGTTTTCCTTGTCTTCCGCAACTTTCTCTGCGGCCTTCAACTCTGTGGCGTTGCTCTCGGCAACGGGCGTCATGCTCACACGCGTCTGGGTAGGAGTGGCCTGAAGACTGTCAGTGATGGCTGTGGCGACCTGCTTTGCCAGTGACGCGCGTTGCGGCCAGGCAAACAGCAGCAGCGCGAGACCCCCGGTGAGTCCTACGGCTCTCAGCAGGTCTTTCAGCACACTGTAAATGAGGTCACCAATGGTGTCCTGCAGCACCGTTGCAATCACCATGCGGCCGACGAAGTACACCGCGACGCGTCGTATCGGCGGTCGATCGTGGGAGAAGAAGATGAGGAAGTACTGACCTGACAACCAAGGGAACACACAGCGGAGAGAGAGGGCGTAGAGCTTGCTGGCGAAGGGCAGCACAGACAGACCGATAAGCACTAAAGTGGCAACTGCATGCAGCAGGAAATACCGCACACACTCAACAAGATAAGCACGTACCAGCATCCAGAGGCCATTGACACGATTCACTAAGACGTTCGGTGGCAGCCACGTGGCCATGCTGGCCGGTATGCAGCGAGCAAGGAAGCTGCGGGCTGGCGTTCGCTGCTGTTGCTCTGCCACAACAAACTGGTTCAGCTCGTTGCGCATCGCGATCCCCAGCAGAGCCGTCTGAAGGAAGAAGACAGCCATATGAGTAGAAAGGGAAGTAGTGCTGTAGTGATGCACTAGACTGGTCGCATAGCCACCACCCACAGCAGCGTACCTGGCGCATACATACACCACCCTCTCGCCCTGGGCTGCGAGAAAGGCCAGCACTACCTTGAGCGTGGCCCACTCGTAGCGCCACACACGCTTCTCCAGCGCCCACATGAAAGTGCAGAAGGGTGAAAAGTAGGCTAAGATGCGCAGCTGGGAAATCCATCGCCACAGATAGTGCAGTGCAATGACGATCTTCGGCACCAGAGCCGCCAAGTATTGCGCGGCGATAATCAACACTCGGGCCACCGGCTGCAGAATGACGCTGAACGCGCAAAAAAAGGCTTGCTGTAGCGCCGCGACGATCCAGAGTGTGATGCGGTACTCCGCCTTCCACGACCAAGTATACACGGACCACACACCTGGCACCAAGTCGAGGGTGTCCATGGCGGCAGACACGATGGCGACGACAGACGTTCGCGTTTGTGCGCCAGCGCGGAAGGCGGAATGCGCCGCGTGCGCGCGCGCAAATGTGGCACACCGCGACGATGGAGTTGCTAAAGCGCGTAACAGGGCCTCCCGGGCATCGACGCGATCTCCGTCTGCGTCGATTGACTCCTCTCGTCTTGTGGAGGAGCTGCACAGAGCCCCTCCCAAAAAGATAGCGACGTGTTCTGCCCCCCGTTTCACGTACGGCGCCATCTCCACCAACCAAACTCCGCACTGATGCGCCAGCGCGAGCGTGGCCTCCCAGCTCACATGACAGGTCACCACCACCAGCGCCCACATCGGGGAAGCGACGTGACTACAGAAGAAGAGAAGCATGTCCTGCACACGGTGCACGTAGCCAGGGAACTGCCACCCAAGCCACACGAACAGCGGTGCCTTGGTGACAAACGACAGCGGTAGCTTCGCCACGTCTACCTCGTCGACGCACTCAATTAGCGACGAGGAGACAGCAACGCCCAGCTCTCCTTGCAGTTGCGCCTGCACATCCGCGCACGACTGCTCAGAGTCAGCGCCTACATGGAGCGACCGCCAAGCGTACTGTGCGCTGCTCAAAGAGTCCAGCGTGTGCCCCGCGTCTGCAGTCGTCGATGGCGCTAGCGACGACGATGGGTAAACGGCCCAGTGAATGGTGACGTTGCGCAGCAAGGTGCCATCCCGAAGCTGCAGACAACGTACATCCACGAATGTAGGTATAGTTGCCGCCGGCGGTGACGTGGGGTCGGTGCGACTGTCTGGAATGATACAGTACACATGGCTGTGCCGAATCGCGTTACGGCGGCCGACCAAGTGGATGCGGTCACTGCCTGCCATGACAGGTGTTGTGGTACGGATATCACGCGTGTAGTGCGACAGCTGCGTGTTATCACCACTGGCTACAAGGAGGTACATGGAGAACGGGGGCTCCGCACCTTGCGTGATGTGATCGCGCCTTCGGCGCTTCTTCATACTTTCGTTGCACTCACTGACCCACTTCACACTGTTTGTCCACCACACTGATAGCTCAAGCAGTAGTCTGGGTAACGCCGCTGATGCTGTTGAGGTGGCCAGAGGCGACGAGCTGCCCTCGATCGTCACCTTGTCATAGTAGGAGTAGATGCTCAAAGAGGGTAACGGCGGCAGCGAAAGGATCAGCATTCGCTGGCCCTGCACGAGTGCGGACCACTCCTGCCTACTCAGGTCCACCTCTTCCACAAGTGCAGGGCCCACCAGGTGCATCACAACGAGGGAGTAAAACACAAAGCTGCTCACGCCGATCCAGCGGAGACTCCGTAGTGACCAGCAGAACGCACCGCTAGTGACGGTGGCGAGTAGCACCACCCACGGCATGAGGGCACTAACATCGCCAAAGAGAACAACAGCGGTGACCAGCACCGCCGCGCACATGCTATGCTCCAGCAAGGGCGGAAGGCGTCTATCCCCCACCACGTGGCAAATAAGGGCCCCAAGCGTATAGAGGAAAGCGCGAGTCATCGCTAAGAGAGCTACCACCCCGCAGAGAAGGGCGACACTGGCGTAAATCGTTGCCTCATCACAGTGGATCGCAGGCATCTTTCTTTGCTCGTGCTTGGACGGAAGCAATGGAAATTTAAAGTCGAAGCGCACCGTGTGAGGCCGATGAGAGAAAGAGGAAACAAAAGCCACAGTCCACCCGAGACGGTGCCAGGGAAAAGGGGAGGAGGAAAGGCCCAGGCAGAGGGGCGGTGGACAGCAGCAGTAGAAGCAACTCAGGCACGCTGAGAGAGGGAACCAAAGAGAGAAGAAGAGGAGCGAATGGAGATGAGAGACGATCGGAGACACAAAAGAGAAGAAAACGCACAAACCTTCGAGCGCACGCACACACGCGTGCCGACGAAGACACAAGTGAGCTCCACCGAAGACTCCTCACGCGAAAGAAAAGAGGGGGAGTGTGTGAAGGCCTCCAATGCCATGCGCTACAGCCGCGAAAGTCTGAGCGGAGGGAGGTGCAGGGAGGGAGATGGGGCGATGGTGCAAATGAGGTCCCCAACACCCACACCCCTACACGAGCACATCAGCACCAATTCGAGAACCAGCAGAAGCGCAATTTGACCGGTGCAAGAGTGCGTGCGAGGTGGTGCGAGGCGGGGAGGAGTAAATTCAAAAAACAGAAGAATGAGAAATAAGAATGCAGCGCTAAAAGGGGGAAAACAGCTGAAGTAAAAAAAATGCGAAGAAACGCAGGGCTGCGCACCAAGAGGGGAGTGGAGGCAAGGGCATAAAGTGTCACAAGAAGAACTCTGGAGAAGGTTGAGGAGCAGATAAGAACACACAAACACACCTCTAGTTCTGTCCAGTATGCTATGGGGAGGGGGAGGGTGAAACACAAGACAAAGAAAAGTGAAGAAGCCTCTCTTCACTCAGCTTTGGCAGACCTCCTTGTGCATGCGGATGCAAACGAGGCAGCGAGAATACTGAACAGAAAAGCAAAAGAGCGAATGGGGCGAACGAAAAAAAAAAAAGAAATGGCCCCAAAGCGAAGACGTAGCCCTCTTATCTCTCCGTGTCTTCCCTTTATGCTCCAGGGAGTGTACGTCGGCTGTGCGTTCACAGCGAAGAGGGATCAGCAGCTGCGGCTGCTCCTTTTTTTGGGGGGGGGGGGAGGGAGAAGGAGGTAGTCAATGTCAAGGCGCGAATTGACGCTACTGATGCAGACGGTCTCTAATCCCTTCCGCGCTTTCTTTTGCTTGGCGAGGAAAACAAAAAACAGCAGATGCTTCCCCGTTTGGTTGTTGAAAGGGGAGTTTATGAAAGTGCTGATTGAGGAGGAAGACGGAGATGTGCAGTGGGTGCGTTTCACCGAGAGAGCGCGTAGAGGCAACCCATCAATGTACGTGTGTGCTCCGTGGGCGAAGAAGGGGGAAGTGTGTAGATCAGTAATAGGACGAAGTGAGGGACAGGGGTGGTGGTGGCGGAGAGTGGCGACGAACAAGGAGTGACGTGATGGGCATGCAGCAAGCAAGGGGCAAGAGCAAAAGTTAGGGCAGTACAGGCACAGCTTCGCACTGCAAACTTGCACACACAGAGCGACTGACCCTGCCGCAAGGGAAGGGGGTTCGTGGGGCGGGACTCATGTGTGTCGGCGTATTCGCGCTCGATCAGGATGAATGAAGCTAAGACGGAGGAGGTTGAAGGTGTTCGGGGTGAGTTTAGGAGTCTTGGGAGTGTCGTTTATGGGTTTCGTTTCTTGCAAGCATTCGATAACGGTGCGTAAAGATGGTAGGCAGTCGGGGGAGAGCGAAGGTCTGAGAGCAGAGAAGGAAGCAAGAGAAGGGGGATGCAGGAGGAAAACGCCTTTGGTAAATCGCAATAGAGTGATGAACAAAAGTAAATCCGCGAACGGATAAAACATAGATTAGTGGGACAGCCATACCCGCTGAGGTATAGGGAGAGAGGGCGGGAAAGAAGGACGTGCATACACACACACACACACACACACACACACACCCAGACCAGACGATGCGCCTTTCTTCTTTCTCTGTCAACCCCTCCATCATAGTGATTTTATATGGTACATGCAGATCATGAAAGGCGTCATCGAGGTCAGCTACGCAGCACAGAGGGACAGTGACATGGAGAAATTGCTCAGTGAAGAAGTAGAAAAAAACACAGAGATGTTAGTTGAGCAGCTGCGATCACGACAGTAGTGTGAGTAAGTGTGCACTTGCGTGCAAGTAGGGGGAGGGAGAGGGGGGGGGGGCAGAAGACACAGCCAAATAACAAGACGATGGGGCTTTACAAGCGGTGTCACGCGCGACTGTTATGCCTTCCTTCCATTCCCTGCTTGCGACACCAGAGCCTCAGAATCTTGTGCCATACGCATCCCGCCACCTCTGCCTTGTGCACTTTGCTTATGAGCACCATTCACTGGTCATTGGCCTTGAGCTTCGCAAGCTCTGACTCAAGCTCGTCCCGCAGCTGCTGGAGCTCGCGCTTGCTCCGATCGCTAAGCCCAACGAACGCACCGGTCGACACCTTCTGGGATCCGCTGGTGCTGTTGATTTGCTGCTGCTGCGCCTTTTCATCGATCTTCTCTAGTCCCATGCTTGCCATCGCAGCGTGCACATTTCTCTGAATAGCAGCCCACGTTTCCTGGTGTGTTTTGCACCACTCCAGCAGCTGTACGGTGTGCGCACCCAGGCTCAGCTCTCCGTCCTCCTCCTTCAGCAAGCTCGAGCAAGCACGGTAGTTTGGGCCCCACGTAGCCAGCTCCGCGCCGCCGGCGCTTAAGTCCACATCCACAAGTGTATCGCTCCAGCAGTGGTCCGACAGGACGGACTGTGAGGCGTGCGTGCCTAAAGCCGTCGATCTCTGCCCGGTGATCGCCCCCGCATTACCTCTCAGCAGCTCCTTCAAGGGGTGCACGTCTTTGCTGTCACCTAGCAGCGCGTGCAGTTCTCGCAGTCGGGCCGAGTCGGCACCCGCCAGCTGCCGGATCAGCATTGCGAGTACCTCCACCTCGTTCACGTTGTTCTCCTTGATGCTGTTTGAGAGGTGAAAGAGCAGCACTGTGATGGACTTAGCGTTGTTAGCGTTCATGTGAATGAGCTGGTTCAGCGAGCTCTTGCGCAGCCGCAAAAACCTCCGAGACTCACGCAAGACGTAGAAGGCGAGGTTATCACGGATTGTCAGGAGGTTACTGCTGTTCTTCATTCGACGTCTCACTTGCATGCTGCTGGATACGGAGATGTTTGTGATGGCGACGACAATGGCCACGCCGAGCGCTGAGGGGAACGGACGCAAAGCGGTGTGTACGTCTTTAAAGAGCGAGTTCAAGTTCCGGATGATGGTGCCGGCGTTCTCGAGCAGCTCACCATTTTTCTGAACGGAGAAGTAGCGTGCCACCTCCTCGAGGACGATCCGTACAAGACGCGGTGGATGCTCGCCGTCTCGGATCGATCGAATCTGCGCCCGTTCATTCATGGAGATGTCGAGAATGACCATCTTTCGAATGATCGCACGGCAGTGCTTCGTCACCTCGGCCACAAACTCACTGCGGTAGTGGTGCAGACGTCGAATAGAGGCTTCGCTTGGCTGCAGCGTCGCCAGAGAGAGGGGACGAGCTCTACCGGCCACAGGAGGCGCGGTGGACATCGTCTCTGGCTCCGGAAACCGCACAGGCGTCACCACCCCCGTGGTACCATTCAGGTCAACCGGCTTCTCAAAGAGGACCCGAACCGCCGCCCACAAGCCACTCAGCCACGGTATGTCCATCACCTTCAGCGCGTGTTTTGGCCACTCAATCAACTTCTCCAGGTAGTTCAGCACCTCAACTACCACGCGCTCGTCATCCATCTGCGCAGTTCGTGTGGTCATCCCCAGAACTCCGTTCTCTTGGCTCTGCGTTGGCAACGTGGGATACTCTTCCGTTGCTGTCAGGTAGTCTGTCGAGGAGCTAGCAATGTTGCTGCTGCTGAATGCCGTCACCGTCGCTGCCGCGGCTGAACTGATCACCAACGGCGAGTCTGAGCACAGCCGGTGCACCACCACTCGAATGAGGTAGTCCAGCACACACAGAACCGTCTTCAAAGCGAGCGGAAGGTGCAGGTTGTGATAACCGCTGCCCTTGTGCAGGAGTACGAGCTCACCAAAATCTTCGCTGACCCTTCCGTAGTCATGCGTATGCTCGAAGCTGTAGCCGCGGCGCGTGCCAAGGTGGTTCACCATGATGGAGGGCGTGTGACCCAGATGGTCCGCAATGCGCCGCTGCACGCGGCTCTGCTGCAGCAGTCCAGCGAGTGTGACGCTGGTCGACGACTTGCTTCCGCCGCCGGCCGTGGCTGACAAGCTCGGGTCGCGCTGCTTCTGGCGGTGCAAAATATGCGCAGTGGCCATCAGCCGCGAGGCGATGCTGTCCGCCTCCGGCTTCTTCTCCCGATGGCGCCGGAACTCGTCGAAGGCGACTTGGAAAAGCGCGTCAAAAGTGCGAATGCCGATCGGTATGTCGTTGCGCGGCTCCGTGAGCGCCAGTGAGAGGATGTCAAAGCCGTCGTTTTTCTTGAAGAGCTTCGTGCAGGCCTTCAGTGGCATCAACAGCGAGAGGAGGCCAAGCGCCAAGAGGCGTATTGCCTCACTAGAGTGGTTCTCACCGTTGATGAGCAGCATTATGAACGTGATGCCGCGGCCCTTGAAGCACTCCTGGATCATTTCGCGCATTGTGTTTTCCTCCCTCGCAATGTCAAAAAGCATGCGCAGCACCCACACCTTTGCTGTGTCCGCGATTGGGCTGACGGAGCTCGGTGTGAGAAGAAAAAGGAGCACCTGGCGCAGCTCCGCCTCACTACGGCACAGCTTTTCGATAAGAATCACGACAGACTTGATGCACTCCTTGGGGAGGCGGAGAGAGACACTCAGGATGCTCTCGAACCGCGACGAGTCCTCCTGGAACATCTCCTTGTTCTCCTTCACAAGAAGGCAGTCACTAAGTTCGCGCAAGATGATGTTCGTGGCGTTCGCCTCTTGCACGGCAGTGTAGCGCGGTGACGACGCCGCCGACGCCGCAGTCGACCCCGTGGCGCTCTCATCGCTCGGATCTAGGGGATCCCGGCTGACGTTAACCCGGTGATGCGCGACGCTGTTGCCGTGGGCACTTGGCCGCAGTACGCAGCTAAGAAGGAGGTCGAAGACGCGCTGCGTGCAAGCGTGGTGGTGAAGTGCCTTGCCGCCACCGCGCTGCGACACGGACTGCAGCATCAGAGAGGCAAACTCGGGGAACGTTACCCTCCACGAAAGCACCTCAGTGCGCAGCCGGTTCAAGTAGCTCTTGAGCACCAGCTGGGTCAGTTGCTCCGTCGTCGAGAGTTGCATGGATGTTGACAGGAGACTGATGCTCAGTTTCGCCACGTTCATGAAGGTCGACGTGTTCTGCATCGACGCCGTCCGCCGGTGCCTGAGTATACCCAGGACCCACTCAGCCACCTTGCTCGGTGCAATCAGCTCCTCAATATCGGTCGGCACGTAGAGCTCGATGCGGTTCCACCGGAACTCTGCCGATTTCTTCGTGATCATGTCGTTCTGGTGCAGGGAAAGTGGCGCGGGTGGCGTCTGCAGGTCGGTCGGAAAGCTCGACTGGTCCTCAAAGAAGGGCTTGAGAAACGAGGCGCAGTCCCTGGAGGGGTCATAGGAAGCAGGCCCGGAGGCGTGAAGCTTAGCAATCTCTTTCTCGGAGAGGGTGGCAGAGATGTTCATGCCCGACATGAAGCCTAAGAACCCTGGGAGCTGCACGGCCCCGCCAATGTTGAACATGATGGAGTGCTTTTCCTTGGGATATGGCACGACGTGTACCCCCTCGATGTGCTCACCGTTGATGTACACGTTCAGGGCAACACCGTGATTCACCACCACATGCGTCCAGGTGGATGTAGAGAAGGTGCCGCTGCTCAAGAGTAGTTCAGTCGGCTCGCCACCCGCCTTGTTCACCCGCACCGCCAGTGAGCACTGTCGTCCGTCGGCGACGATCAGCAAGCTCACCCGCGTATCGCTCGGATCCATAAAGGAGTAGAGGCAGCTGCCGCCAGTCCACACGCACGTCGGGTAGACCCACGCGGTGAAGGAGTAGCCGCTACCTCGGGGAAACATGTGCTTCAGGCGCCAGCTCACATAGCCATCTCCAGGAAAGAAGAGTAGTGGATGTGGAATGAAGGCGCGGCCGAGGCCGTAGAGAAAGTTCTCAATTATATCGACATCCGTCTGAGATGACGGCATCGAGCACATGTCCTTGATGCCCTGCATCAGCAGCTTCACAGTTGCCTTGGAGAAGGTTGTGGAGGTGAGGGTGTTGAGAAGACAGAAGGTGAGCTGGGTCGTGTTCACGTTCAGGGTGTTGGGCGGGGTGAGGGTGAGGGTCTGCGTCTGCGCCGCCATCGGCGAGGAGCTACTTGGCT
Organism: Leishmania braziliensis MHOM/BR/75/M2904; assembly: GCF_000002845.2. Lineage (NCBI taxonomy): Eukaryota > Euglenozoa > Kinetoplastea > Trypanosomatida > Trypanosomatidae > Leishmania > Leishmania braziliensis. The sequence continues at coordinate 608,219 of NC_009326.2, forward strand.
CGCCATGGCGAAAGTGCAAGGTGACCTGCTGGGAGGCCGGAAAGACACTCAGCTGGTTACAGTTGACCAGGGCCATGATGGTGAGCAGAAAGTGGTGCTCAGACAGCAGCACGGCATTGCGCGGGTTCGCGACACACAGCAATGTAAGCGTGGAAATGGTGCTACGGTACAGGGCCTCTGCTGAGGCGTGGCGCGTGTTTAGCATCAGCAGCACAGCCTTGAGGATGTTGATGCCCTCCGAGGTGACGGTGCATGGAAAAAGGGCGGAGGCAAGGCGCCACACGGCCGAGGAGCTGCGCGACAGGTAAGTCGCCCAGTCTGCTGGAATCGGCACGAACTGATACCGGCCGCCGCTGCTGAGGCTCAGGCCGGAGCCGGCGGGAGCAGCGGCGGTGCCGCTGGACAGGGATGCTGTTACATGCGCTGCTGAGCGGAGGCTGGCCTTGGTAGAACGCACCATACCTTTCTGGTTTGTCTCGCTGCTGCTGCTACCATCGCTGGTGGTGCTTTCGGCAATGGACGCCATCACGGTGGCTCGCTGAATTGTGAAGCTGTCCGTCGTGCATAGCTCCACCAGGCCCTCAAGCATCTCGGCCCGCCAGTATTCCATCGACTCCAGCATGATCGACACGGGCGAGCGAGACGAAAGAGATAGGAATAGATTGGTGCGCATCTTCGTGAGACATGAGGCTACCTTGACCCACACCTGTGCGTATTCAGCGCTGTAGTGGCACACCAAGTAGGTCTTGAGGGCGGGCCGTGCGCGATACACACCAGCGACAACCGCCAAGAATACAACCGAAGTGGTGAGGTTGAGACTCTCGCTGTTGGCGGGCGCACTTGAGGAGGTGCTGGCAGGCAAAGACGCCGTGGTGTCACTATTTCCAGCGATCGTAGTGACTGGTGTCGTGGGAGGGACTGTCTTCTCGCAGCTGTTTCCATCTTCGGTGCTCGCCGCTGCTGTCGGCGCGGGGGTCTCTTCGTGTGGTGCTGGCATCGGAGACGGCGACGCCGACCTGAGACTCTCCTCCGCTTCGTATGACGTCGTCCGAGACGCGGTTTCGGTGCGTGATGCGGCAGCTACGTTCTCCACCATGAGGGAGTACGACACTTCAAAGAGGCAGTCTATGAGTGACGCGCAGTGTGCTGTTGTCTCCGCGTCCAGATCTGTCTTGAGCCAGCCGTAGTAACGCATCTGAAACTGGTGGAGCACCTCGACCAAGAGCGACGCAATAAGGATTCGAAGAACGTGACCATTGTGGTCCTGTGGGGGAAGGCGCAGGTGATTGGTGCAGACAAGCATGAAGTCGCGCAACAGCATTTGCTGTGACGAACACACGCCAACGATAACGTTGGCGCAGCAGCCACGCAGCTTCTGCGTGAGCGTGGCGTTGCTGTAGAGTTGCACGAGGGCGGCCACCAACTTCTTTTTCAAGTACACCTTCGCAGCTTCCTCTGCGTTGCAGGAATACATGAGTGCTCGTGCGACCTCGAGGTTCTCTATGAGCGCCGGCTCGCTTAGCGGCCTCGATGCCTCCTCTTTGATGCTACTTGACGCAACTACAGCCTCCCCCGCTGTTGCTGTTTCGATGACAGCAGCGCTCTGCATCAACTGCAGCTCCAGCTCATGCACGAGGTCGTTCACCCATACCTCCAGGGTGACTGCGTCCACCGTGGTATTCGACTTACAGACTGTGACGACGACTCTCGAGGTGGCCGAAAGTTGATCGCGTACGCCTCGTGCCTCAGAACTGCCCACAATCCGGCGAACGGCGCTGACCGCCTGGTGAGCCAAATCGATGAAGTTCTCTTTGGAAAACATGTCTCGCATATGCTGGGCTGTCTACTCATACACTGAGGGAGAGGACGAGGGGTGGAAGAAGGTACTCTGGAGGAAGGGGATGATATGATGAAACCTCCCAAGGGGAGAAGTGCCCACAGCCCAATGGCAGTCAAAAAAGAACAGAGCGAGAAAAAACTAGCAAGTCGGAGAGAGCAGAAGTTGGAGTGTCGGCGCCTTCAATGGATAGAGATGTGGATATGGGTGTGTGCAGTGTATCTGTGACTGCGTGTGTACGTGTTCGTGCATCCTTGAAGGAGGGAGTCGGAGAAAGGAGGTAGGGGGGAAAACGCCATGGAATAGGTTACATAGAAGGAGTGGCGCACACTGGTTGGTGCGGTCAGCTGAAACAAGAGTAAGCTACGAACCGTGCTCAAGCGTAGAAGTCATAGTCTCCAACACTGAGATGCACAACTGCTCGAGAGAGCTGATTAAAGCTTCTCCTTACCAAACCTTCTTCCCAAGCATCTCATGTCGACGCTGAGCATGACGAGACACGGAGGCTGTATCTGCTCTATGAAGGTGTGTGTCAGCTGCGCTCTTTTTGTCTGTTCCTTTACCTGAAAGGCCCACAAGACACAGGAAGGTGCCACAAGGCAGCAAGAGACGACGAAGCTTGTCGCGCGCGTACGCCCATATGCGGGGTGAAAAAGAGCGAACGAACAAACAACGAACAGCGAAGGACACGCAGAGTAATCGGGGCATGGGCAGACGCACAGTGCTGCAAAAGGAGGAGAAGTCCATGTCGGAGAGCGGTGGGAGGATGCGCAGGCCCACGGGTGCCTGCTGCCGCTGGTGTTTTTCGTTTCCCTCGCTTGCGCTCGTACACGCCAGGAAGGAGGGAAATGCCCCCCAAAAAGAAGTGCCCTTTAGGTGACTGTCGAGCAGGGACAAGGAGGAAGGAGGAGGGAGGGGGGTGACGGGGTGACAGGAGGAGAGAAAAGCAGACATTCTGGCAGTGGCATGTTGAATAGAGGCTACCCAGACAAGGCAGTCCACTCCCTACCCCGGAAAAAATGTACACACGCGCATCTACGCAACACAGTAGTGGACCTTTAGAGAACTAAACACAGAAGAAGAGAACAAAGAAATAGCGCCAAGAGCGGTGGAAGAGGGTGACACAGTGTCACAGCAACAATGAGGCACCGGCGTTGGTAAGGGAACACGACTAGTCTCTTCTTCACCCCTTTCTTATTCACGCCTTTCGCTGCTCTTTGTTTTTTTTTCACTGCGAACAAGGGCGAAAGCTCCCCGGGAGAGTGTGGGGAGAGAAAGACCGAAGCGGGTCAGAGAGAGAGAGCTCAGTAAAGGGTGCTTTAAAAACAAGAACAGAAATTAGTTGAGCAATGCATGGTAGCAGACGCGGATAGGGGTGGTGGGTGTAGTGGAGGAAATCATACTACACAGTGTCGCACTCAACATACACAAGTGCAAGCATGCGCACGTAGAGCATCCCCATAGATGGGTCTCGATGCACTTTCATTCGAAAGAGTCTCTCTACCCCTCCTTCCCCCGGCCCGCCATCTCGCCTCGTGCTTTTGCTGAGAGAGAAAAAAAGAAGCGCACTTGTCTGTTCTTCAGTGCGGGCGCACGCTTCGCAAGAGGAGCCACCATGGTAGGCATGCGCACTAGAGCATGACGCAGCACTTCAGTCCATCCGCTTTCTTCGTCGGCATAGCGGCAGTCGTCACCAGTGCCGCCTCTGTGCCTGATGAACGATTGCCACCTGCAAAAACACCACCACCTCTGGCGTTTAGCTCCGCACTGGAGTACACCTGCTGCTTTGAGTTGCGCTCCTTGAGTCCGGTGTAGCGTGCGCCACCGTTCGCGTCGGCGCCACTTCTGTAGTGAAGATGAGGTTCATTGTTGACCGCCTTATCCTGAGGAGGTGCGCCTTCGGTTGCAGCTGCAGAGACAGTAGGCTGGAGAGGACGAACCGGCGTCTGCGCTGCGGGGCTCGAGGCAGCGCTGCCACCGCCGGCACGTTGCAACGGAGTGGCCGGTGATACAGCTACTGAGGAGCTCTTGGCAAACCGCCTGCGCCACAACGTCGGTGTCGAGTGGCGCTTTGACAGCTGCACGTCCGCGTCAACCGTCATTGGCGTTTGTGTTTGCTCAACGGTGTTTTGCCTATCGCACAGGCTCCCATGGGGTTGAAAAGCTGCCTCACCGGTCAAGCCGACGCCTGTGCGCTTTAAGGAGCTATCGCACTCGCCGACGGCAGCGGCGCTCCGGCGCTGTTCCGGCGCCTGCGCGCGTTCCCCCTCTGCTGCAGCTGTTGTAAGTGGCGGGGACGGTGGAGTCTCGTACCCCCGTTTCGTGAAGTCTCCTCGCCACTGCTTCAGATGTTGTCTCGAGTCCTCCGGCTGCGCGGACGTCTGTCTTGAGTGAGAGTCGCGTGCTGCGCCACAGCGCTGCTGCTGTTTCTCCGGTTGTTGCTGACGCTCGCATGAGTCGATGAGCAAGGCTGCCAGGTCGGCGAGCTGGACGTACCCACAGTTTGTCGGATCCAGCAGTTTCATAGCGGCATCGATCTCACCGTCAGTGATGGTAGCGGAGCCGCTGGTCAAGACGAGGAGAAGCTCGCGATGGCTAATCATCCCACTACCTCGCGGGTCTATGTCGTCTACCAACTTGTAGATAGCCGACCTCCCTGGCTGATTCGTGTGCGCAACATTCTCGCAGAACTGCAGAAAGGCTGCGAAGGTCACAGCGCCGGCCGCAGCGCTCGGCACCGTCTTAGTGAACTGACTAACGGCGGAGGAAGTGGGGTAGTAGCCTATCTCCCGTGCCGCCGCAGCCAAGAAGCAGACGGGGATGTACGACTCGCGAATTGCATCCTGGGCAGCAGCAGCACCGGCGTGTGCGTCCGCCGTGTCCACTGCGAACAGGTGGAACACCGAGTACACCCTTTGCACGTTCACGGGTGCCATGGTGATACGTATGGTAAGGATGATAATCTAAGGAGCTTCAGAGGTTAGCCTTCGACCTCAGTGCAGGCGTCTTTGCTTGTAATTCCCGTGATTCCCTTTGGAGGTTTCACGTATCCTTTTCTAAACTCGCTTCGCACTCAAATAATATGCTTCACCTACAAACGTACGGAGAGTAGGTGACCAAAGGAGAAGAGGGGTTGTTAGCTCTGCCTCTCGCTCCCTCTCTTCGTTGACCCTTGCGGTGCGCACACACGTGTACAGGGCGGCTTTACAGTGCGCCGACGAGATGCACGTGCGCGACTGGCAGATAAGGTCAAGGAGGTGCTCTTATTTTCTACTTCTTCAGCAGCGTATTTCCCGCATACACACAGCGGAGAACCGACAAACAACGGTGCGGTTAAGCGCAACAGGCGATGGAGGGTAAGACAGATAGAGGGAGAGGGAGAGGGCGGGCGGGCGAGTGAAGTGCTGTAGCGAAGGAAAAGATGTGCATCACTGCCACCTTCATGTGCATGCAGCTTTCTGCGAGAGGCCCTCAAGGAAGCATTCGTACAAGAGGAAGCAGAAAACATTCGTGTCCTCTCACGCATTCACACTCGCCTCTCTGCTTGCGTGTGTGCGTGGGTGTGGGCATCGGCCGCACGGGTGCCCCGAGTATCACGCGTATGGGCTGCGTTGGCCGTCGCCACCACTTCTCTCTGGCGCCCATTTCAATCGTCTCTCTTCGACTTGCAGTTCAGAAGGTGTCTGGGTGGCGAAGAACAGCAACACCACCAGAAAGGTGCGTTCGAAGGAAAGGATAACAGTGGATGGTGGCTCCTAGAGCGAGAGACGCAGGTGGAGAGATGAATAGAGCGTGCTGCCATGGGAGGAGCGACTCCTCTGCCCTCCATGGATTGTCAAGCAAAGAGCGTAGGTAAGACTCCAGAAGAGAGAGAAGGGGACAAGAGGCACGTGAGGTCAGACTACCCAGGCAGAAATCTCGAGGTAAGAGGTATCCGGAGGACTCGGAGGAAGAAAGCGACAAGCGCCACTGGAGTTTGACAACGGATGGATGTGATGGGCCAAGGAGCCTGATTTGTTCCCTGTATTTCCACTTTAATCTTGTGATGATTCTCTCTGTCCTAGAGCGCCTCCAAACGGCAGTGCAGTGCCGCCAAATTCTTCCGCAACACCACCGCGTCTGCTTGAACCTGCGCCAGCAAGGAGTCCATTGCCGTCTCCATGCCGTCTAGGTGCTGCATCCCTTGCGCTGATGTGGTGGCATCGACATCGCGCAGGCATTCCGCCACGGCGACCGCAGCCTCCATCATCGGTGTCATTGTATGCATCGCGCTTTGCACGTGATAGTAGTCATCGAGGGCCATCTTAGTGCGGTCCACCTGCTCAAAGAAGGGGTGAAAGTTATCTTGGGCTGCTTCGAGCGGTACGTGACGCCGCTGCAGTTCGGCAGCAAGGAGATCGCGAATCTGAAAGACGTACTCCTTCTCTAGTATCGCGGCATCTGCCCGCCGCTGCAGCTGGGTCAGTGTCGATGACTCCGCGAGTAAGTACATTCGCTGCGCCGCTTGAAGCTCATCATCGGGCACGTCCGCGATTGTCTGCAGTCCTTCTGCGCCTAATGGAGCAGCACCCACTTCCAAGTACTGCATCAGCGCATCGCATTCGTCCTGGATGCGAGTCAAAGCGCTTTGCAGATAGGCCTCCAGCAGCGGTGAAGAGAATGCCGACGAGACAGAGCTGAATCTATAAACTGGGGGGATGAAGCTATCGAGACCGTTTCCCTTCCCAGAAGCTCCTAGTGCTGATGGTGGCAGTTTTGTTGAGGTGGATGCTGTCGGAGTAACTGTAACAACTTCCTCGTCCCGTGCGTTGGGTTCCACAGACAACTCTGCGCTGTTGTGAGTACATGGGGCTGGGTGCGTCGGGTGCGACACGCTTCTCCCCTGCAATACAGGTGTGACACCAAGGGCTATCTTTAGCTGCCACAGTGCTTCGTTTCTGTCCCACTTCATTGGAAGTGCAGCTGCCGCATTACCTGCCGTGGTGTCATAGCGCTCGCCAACGACAGCCACATTCGAGGTGGGAGTGCAAATGAGAGTACACCCCGAGCTGCTTTCCTCAAAGACGTCCTCCGATCGCGCCACAAGAGTCGGCAGTACGCCAGGATCCCTCAAGATGCGAGGCCGCATGGCACCGCTACTTCACATAGATGCGAGGAAATCACGCCCCTGAGTAAAATGACCACGCGCGTTCACCTAGATTACCAACAAAGACCTGTGAGCAGGCCGACCTGGACAGGGGACGGTCTCTGAGTTTGTATGTGCCCCTGTGTCCGCCAGGTGGTCATTCCACAACTGCAAAACGAAGTCGACAGTACAGAGGGGAGAAAACGAAAAAGAGAGGCACACAGGGTGAAGCTAAAGCAGAACATTTCAGCTTAAGAGCAGCTTTTTCGAGACGCTGTTGCAGCGCCACTCGCGCGAACAACAACAAAAAAAAAACAGATGAACGGGGCATTTTCAACGTGTCCATTCCGTCATATAATGCAAGTTCACGCCCCACTCTACCACCGACCTGTCGCGGGCTCGTCGCGTGGTGCAAAACGGCCGTGAGCACGTCACAGCAATGCGCCGACCCAGTCATCGGAGCACGGCCACTGCCTCACCCTCTGCCCACCCACCCCGCCACACAGGCCACCTCACAGCCGTGCCCGTTGTGCGGGTCACCACCTGGTGCATCCCTCCTCCCGGGGTGGCTCAGCTTCCCTCCACCAGTGAGCAGCGAGGGCCCGGTGAGTCACGCTGACGCGGTGCCCACCACATGGATGGCACACGGGTGTTCGCTGCTGCAGGTCGCTCCGACGCAACGCCATCCGCAGCGATACATCGCTCTGACCTCCTCACGTCGTAGGTGCTTGACCCTGCCGCCACCAGAGGCGGCTCGGTGTTGGCAGGGATAGGGGGAGAGGGGCTGCCTGGTTCCCTGTCCTGAAGGTGGCACAGCACAGCAGGAAACATGCAAAGAAGACTGCTACACCGCATGGATGGTGCAGCTACTGAGCTTCTATTGGTCTACCGCGTATCCGAATGCCAACTGCTACATCAGAGGCCAGTGGTACGCACCCGCCTCATATCCTCACAGTCCAGCACACGCACATACGCAGTTCGAGGAAGTGGCGTTAGCCGCTGAGCGTCTTCGCCTTTTTCTTGATGGGACTGAAAGGCCTGTTTTTCCAGCCACCAGCGATCTATGCGCACCCGAGGTAAGCGCCAGCCGTTGTACTGCCACCACCACCACGAGAGAGCAGCGTTCACCCCGCTTTATGGTTTCACTGCACAGGTATCATCAATGGTGCTCATTGCATCTGGAGTTCAGCGGAGGGTTCTGTTCGATATTTGGAGTCGCCGTATCACAGCAGCAGCTGGCGATGTCGCTGCAGCTCTTGGTCTCGAAGACTGACAGCCTCCTGCAAGCTCAACAGCTGCTCGGACTGATGGTGGATTGTGTTCTCCTTCTTCGTGATGGCCACGAGGACGCGCTCGTTGATCTGACTTAGCTCTGCATGGTGGCGCTGCTCCAAGGATTTCTTCTCCATCTCAAACTCAGACTTCAGGCGAGCCACCTCCTGCACTGCGGTGCTGTGGCGCTGCTGTAGCTCCCATACCTCTTTCACGTGCTGGGTCTCGAACTCGTGAAGCTTCTTCTGCCATTCGTTGTCCAGTATGCTCATGCGCTTCGTGTACTCGGAGCGTACCTTGTCCTCGATGGCGCTTATGTGCTGTTCCGAGAGGTTTGTCATATCTTGAATGCGCTGCAGCTCCTCGGCTTTGCTGCGGTTGGCCTCGAGGGCGGTGCTTAGCTGCTCCTGGACGAGGTCAAGCTCCACTTGCAGTCGCTCCTTTTCACGCGTAACTTGTATGTAGCGCTCCCGCAGCATCCCATCACTACCCCTCGCAGACTCCAAAGCGCGCAGGTGCTCCTCCTCGAGCCGCTGTACCACCTTGGTTACCGCTGCGTCGCGCTCCAGCTCGCACTTCTTGCGCATCTCCGCCTCTTTTGCTTGTAAATAGCGCTGGTTTTCCTCCCGTGCGTCCTTCTCGCGGTTTGCGAACTCCAGCATCAGCTTCTCCTTTAGGTTCGTCATGCGTTCGTTCATCTCGCCTGTGATGCGCGCCACCTCCGTTGTCACCGCCTCGTGGAAGGAGGCCTGCTCCGTTGTCTGTGCGCTCTGCAGGCGCAGCACCTCCTTCCCAAGTCGCTCGATCTCTCGTTGCAACGTGAGCTTCTGATCCTCAAAGTGGTGCTCTAGATGCTCGCGCCTTCGCTGCTCAAGACGGCGCTCCTCCTCGAGCTGTCGATGAATGCGTTCGCTCTCGTCGCGGAGGCGATCTCGCACAGCCTCCTGCTCGCGGCTGAGCAGCTCCTCCGCCTCCCGCCGTAGCTTCGACTTCAACTCCTCTACGGAGGCATCTTTGGCAGCGATGATCTCGTCTCGATGGCGCAATTCATTTTCGTACTCCTCGCGCAGCCGCGCTTTCTCAGCTTTGTGCCGATTCAGCAGCAGCACAATATCTGGCTCGAGGGACTGCAGCGTCGATTCCTTGATGCGTTTCGCCTCCGCCAGCCGCCACTTCTCGCGGTTCACCTTCTCCTGCGCAGCCCATTTGGTGCGCAAAGACGACAGGGCTGCTGCGTTTGTCGCTTCTAGTCGCCGAGTGTCCTCAGCGTGTTTCGCCGCTTCGTTGCGCAGCCTCACCGTAAGTTTGTCTACCTCGCACGTCAGTTCTTCCTTGGCCTTTGCCAGCTTCTCATTTTCCGCCTTTAAGCGCTTGCGTTCCTTCGCATGAGACGTACGTAGATCGTCTATCTCGCCCTGTACAGACTCGCGCATCTCCTCCTTGCGGTGTGCCTCCTCGGCACGCCATTGCTGGAGGCGACTACGGAGCTCAGCATTGTCGCGGCGAAGCTGCTCATTCTCGAACTGCATGCCCTCAATACGCTTCTTGATACCGAGGTATGTGTTCTGGGCAGACTCGGCGCCGCCGCCGGTAATCCACGACACGGGCACCGCCGATACACCAACAGATGGCGGCGATACTGATCGTAGCGGCGGTGCGTGGAGGCGGGTCGGGGTTCCGTTCGGCGAGGCACCAATGGATGACGGTGCCGGCGAGCTGGCCGTGATGTGCTGCAGCGCTGACGACGTGAGCGGCACTGCGCTGGAGAGACTGGTAGCGAGTGTGCCGTCTCGCATGTTTTGCACCTCGCACCGCGTCTCGGCAGCACTGTCAAGGTAGGAAAGGATATTGGCCACCTTCGCCTCGTTCATCTCGCGGAGGTCGGAGCAGCAGCTGCTGCCGGCGTCCCCAGTGACGTGCCTTAGCTGCGAAGCGGTGTAGTGCATCTTGCCCAGAGCAGCACAGCAGCACGAGCGTTAACCAAAGGAAATTAGGAGAGAGGCGCCTCAGTGGAAGAGAGAGAGGGACCGGACTTGCTTGGTAGAGAGAAGGCCCCAGGAGACAGCAGCACTCGTCGTTGCTTGCGTCTCTCTTGCACCACCTTCCTGTCTCTGCCGAGACAAGACTCGGTCACGCACAAACGCACGAAAGAAGAGAAGGATTCGGGCGGCGATATGGCCCAACGGAGCGCAGCGCCTTAGCACAACGACGAAAAAAGCCGCCGTTGAGGAGGAGGAAGAGCGTGTATGGGCGTGTGTGCACGCGTGGGGCTACTTCTATATATGTGTGTGTATGTGTGTAAATCTACTGTATGAGGCCAACAGCGTGAAGGCATCTACCTTGTCCCCCTCTCTTTCTCCTTATGACCCTCCTCGCCTTCCCTCCCCTCGAGAGTGCCGACAGGAAGTAGCCGTTGAGCGTGGGGCTACTTCTATATATATATATATATATATGTGTGTGCGTGTGCGTGTGTGTGCGTCGGTTTGTCTGCACACACCCTTCTTTCCCTCTCAGTGGATCAGGGCGATGGACTTCACTGTCGCTGGTGATGTTGCTATCGCCGCTGTTTTGTGCGAGTGTACATACAGAAGAAGAGAAGCGATACGTACGTATGTGCCTGTCTGTCGCGCGCTCTCTCTCTCTGAAAACGAGAGAGCGACAAGTGCAACTTTATGGCAACAGCGGCACACAACAGACTAAAAATGTGGAGAGAGAGAGAGGAGAGCTGCCAGTGGCAGCAAAGGATGGGCAGTGCAGTGCAGTAGGAAGAGGGCTGTGGTGTATTCAGCACTACGGTGGTGAAGCGCATGAGTATAAGGAGGCAGAAGCATGTAACAAGAAGACGGCGCAGGTGAAGCAGGATGTGTGGAAGAGGTTGACTGTGCGTATGCCCCCTTCAGACTAAACCCTCCTCATTTAGCGCCACCGCCGTCACCATGATTCACTAATGAGGCCTCCTCCTCTCGCGAGGCAAGGGGGTGATGGGACACCAGTAAAAACGAGCAGAACAGTTCTGTCGATTTGTATCCCATCTCGTTGTTGCTCTCACTGCGTGCCTCTCTGTGCATGTGTGCGTGTAGAAGAGTTGTGCAACGCAGTGGCCGATAATGTGTGTGTGTGTGCGTATCCACCAGCATAGGTCTTCGGCTTGGCACCACGCTCATCGAAACGAGGTTCCACCTCTTGGAAGCTCTGCTATGTTGCAGAGCAGCCGCAGCGTTGGTCGACCATGTGGGCAGTTCCACGGCTGATCCAGCTCTCCTAGTCGCTCGAGAATGAGTTTCATCCGCTTCATCGTGAGCGGGGTGCCAATCATGATGCTGCTGCGGCACGCCTTCGTGGCCATGGAGTGCCATACCGCACGCAGCGGCTTCGTGATGGTGCCGTACTGTACAATTTGTTGAACCAGCTCCATCACATCTGACGCGCTCACCACATCGTATGGCAGCACCGGTAGCGAGTACACCATCAGCTTCGTGTCGTCGCTTCCCCGGTTCACCTTGAAGCCGTGGTGTTGGAGTGCCAGCTTGTGTTCCATGGCGAGGTCCACCTCGTGAGTACTCATGGCCACAGACACTGGGAGCACCAAGGGCTGGGGCGTTGCCTCATACGCGCGTACGAGTCGCTCGTAGTTATACTTTTCGTCCGATGCGTGCTGGTCGACGATAAACACGTCGCCGTTGGGGAGCGTGGCAACAATGAAGCCGTGGTTGAACTGCCCAATCACCCGCATCTCCTTGAAGGAGTTCTTGTTAAAGTAGTAATTCAGGTCATCCTCCGTCTGCGCACCAAGAGTGCGAGAAGAGGCGCGGTCGCGCTTTTTCGTCGACGCAGGCAATACCACCGCGTCGGGTGGATCCGCGGAAAAGGGCTCCTGAACGAGCTCGCCGAAAGTCGGACACGTGCAGTGATAGCAGCTGCCCCCGCCACGCAGCTGATTTCCCTCGTCAGAGAGCCGTGTTATCTCGACCTCCACAGAGTCGGAGTGTGTGCCTTCCGCGCTGTTAGCCAAGTCGTGACCGCAACAGAAGTTTTCACGACCATCTATCTCTTCGGTTGGCTTAAGTGAGGGCGGGCCAGTGTCCTCTTTTGTATCTTCGACCACGCTGCGACATCTTTCGTCGCTGTCCTCGTCGTTTCCGTTGCCATCGCTAATGCTGGATGACGAGGAGGGCAGCAGCCGTGGCGTGGATTCCGTCCGCTCGCCATCCTCGTCCGTGCCGGACCCATAATTGTTGGCTGCGTCATCGTCGTACAGGAAGCTGCCGAGCTTTGGGAGATCAATCGTGGAGGAGGAGCTAGCCGTGGGGCTGAGGTACGACCCTCTCCCCTTGGCGTCCACTGCGCCAGCGGCGACGCCGTCACTCGCATCCGTCTCCTCCATCCTCGCTCGTTTGAACGTGAACTGCGTAAACGACGTTGCTGAAACCGGTGTGCGGATCAGCTTTGTCAGCTGTGCGGCACGCACATCAGCGGTGCGAGCCTGCGCGATACGTTGTCCACGATCCAGCTCAACCTCCTGCAAGGCTGACCCGAACTCTTGCAGCGCACGCCGATACACCTCGTCTGCCAGGCGGTCCTCTTGGACGAGCAACACCTTGCGCTTGTTGGGGGTAAGGTTTACGTCGTACTGAAGTGAGGCGTTCGTCTTTACCTGGAGGAAGAAGGCAACGTGCAGCCGCTGGGAAGCGTTCGGGAGGCATTGGGTGAAGGCGTCGTTGAGCGCCTTGCCCAAACGCGGCAAGTCGACGAGTCGTCCGTCAAGGGCAAACACCTGATTATCGCTGCTGAGTCGCCCGCCGCTGTTTACCTTCGAGACGAGTCCGCTGAGTGTGCCAAACGACAAGCTCCAGTTGACGCGCTGCATGTGTGAAACGCAGAGGCCGCCGTATGCCTCCGTCGCGCTGCGCGTTGCATCGCCAGAGCCGGTGAGCGAAACCAGCGTGATGACGCCCGAGGTGGGAGTCTCCTGGTGCTGCATCACAAGACGTATGTGCGGGTGCGACACGGCGTACTGCTTCATCGTGCTGGTTGCTTTGCTGAGCTGCTTGCGGCAGTTCTTCACGTACTCGCGGTGCCGCACAGGGAGATGCTTGAAGAGATGCCGCACAGTGACGGTGGTGCCAAGCACGTCGCGCAGTCGCACCGCCTCCAGGCGAGACGTGTGTAACGCATGATCATACGAGAGGCGCACTGTCATGGCACCAGTGTCGGCGCTGCGCGTCTCTATCGTTACGGTGCCCATGTGGGCCAAAGAGTGGAGCGCCTCCCCGCGGAAACCAAGTGACGGATCAAAGCTGTCGCCCTCACCCCCTGCCACACGCGTACTCTCGACCTGGCTCGTGAGATGATCGTCGACTTCACCCTTTGCACTCGCATGAGTGTATCTGTCGAGATCGTCCCATCGCTGCTTCGTGGTGGCGCGACTCGATAGCAGAGGCGTGCTCGCACCATCCCGCAGCTTGTTTGTCGCGGTGTCTACTAGCCGGCCCATGGATAGTCCCGTGCCGTCGTCATCCACGACAATCTCATCGAGGCCGTAATTGAGGAGCCGAATCGTCACCGTTGCGGCCTTGGCGTCTAGCGCGTTCTCCGTAAGCTCTTTCACAACGCTCGTGAGGTCTGTAATCACTTGCCCCGCAGCGATCTTGCGTGCGCACGCGCCGTCCAGACGAGCAATCATACTGACTGAAACGTGTGTGCATCGGGCGTATTGTGTGACTCATTCGCCACCCCAACTCAGATGATGGCAACACACTTGTGACAATTTTACCCCGAGCGGGGTACGGCCTACACGTGGATTTAGTTTTGATGTTGATTTGTGGGTGAGGTAGAGAGGAGAGGGAGGGGGGGGGGAGCTAGAAGACGACTGATGCCACCGAGAGAAACACAGCTGCTGAAGAAGTTGTGATACTGGGACTGAGAGAGAAAAGGGAGCGCTACAAGAGGAAAAAAGCACTGAGGGACTGACGTCAAATATGTACTCTATGCCGGAAAGAAACAAACGACGTGTGTGTATCCATCTCGTGTGTGTGTGTGTGTGTATGTGTCAGTGCACCTGTCTGTACTCCATACACCCCAAAGGTAGCAGGCTTGGCGTCTTACAGGGGAAGCGAGTACAGAGAGAGAGAGGAGCAGTATACAGACTGAGGGTCGTCTCTAGTAAACGAGAACGAGGAACGATTGGCGGTTCGAGAGCAAGAAGATGCGCAGATGCAATGGGCAACGACTGAGACAACAGAGTAGTGCGGGGATCAGCGTGCAAGAGAGGGGTGGGGAGCGGTGATGACACAAGGGCAGAAAAAGAGGTAGAAGAGGTCACATACGTGGTCTCTGTGGCATCGACAAACAACCGACACCCAGTCACGCGGAAGGCTATGCGGCGGGCGTCCGCCCCCCCCCCCCCCCCCCGACTGTTTCTCATACCTCCTTACCCGTGCGGCAGACTGCGCGAAGAGGAACGAGGGGGAGGAAAGAGTTACGCAACCACAGTCCTCCTCCCGCTCACGTTTGATTCGCGCCTGCCCTATACAGACACACACCCACACACACAGAAGCTGCGCAGTCATGTCAATAGGGCTTTGAAGCAGTCCGATAAGGAATACTCGAGCTCCAGAATGTCCTTTCTCTTGCTCTGAAGGGTTGTTGGAGAGGTGGGAGAAGGCACACTGATGGAGTCGTACGTTGTTTTCCGCCTTTCTGTTGAATTGGAGCGAAGGGAAAACAAAAAAATAAAGCGAAAAAAAAAAACGTGAAAAACACCGTGATACGCTTGTGTTTCCACTGAGCTCCCCATCTCGTTGGGCGACGGCCTTTTAGTCCATCTGCTGCATGGCCTTGTCCGCGGCGCTGATTTTGCCCTTGCCCTTGTCGCTCTTGGACGAGCGGTCCTTGCGCTCCAGGATGGCCTTGCGGTGGTGCGTCAGCTTCAGCTTCGTAATTTCGACGTTGGAGGGGTGGATGCCGACGGCCACGGTGGAGCCGTTCGCCTTCTCGCGGTTCACCTTATCGATGTGAATGACCCACTTGAGGCGGTAGCACGCCGTCACCTTACCCTCACGGCCCTTGAAGGCGCCACGCTTCACGATGACCTCGTCATCCTTGCGCACGGGCATGGCACGCACGTTGTACTTGGCGCGCAGCTCCTTGGAGAGCGGGGCACTCATGAGTACACGGCGCACATGGCTCGGGGCCTGGAAGTGCGCGCGGCGGGCCTTGCGGCGGGAACCGCACTTGATACTCACCATCTTCTTAGTGGGGAAACACTACAGCGAGAGCCAGAAGAAATATGGTGAGTCACGGCGGTGAGGGATAGCGAAATAGTCGCAGCAACATGCGAGTGCGTGTGTGTGAAGGGGGGAGGGATGGGAGGAGATGAGCGTGATGGTCGTTTCATTGGATGCCGAGAGAAGGAGTCAAAAGGTATGAAGGGGTGTGGGGGAGGGAGGTGCACAGGAGCACGTAATATAGTCGCTGCGCATTTCCATCTCTCGCCTGCACGCCCTCCGCCACAAAAGGAGAAGAAGGCCGCCCCACCTCACTCGGAAAGGTCCAGCACAGTCGCATGCCAGGGTGTGGTTCAGCAGTGAGGACACATCACACACACATGCATCGATGAGACGAGAGAGGACAAGCAGCAGGCTCTTTTCCTTTTATGCATTTTTCGTTATCGTTTCTTGCTTCGTTGATGAACACATTGACTCTAAGGAGGTGTGGTGAAGTGGGAGGAAGGAGCGAAACAAACAAAAATCTTCCAAAGACGGGGCCACGAGCAGCCGATCACAGCAACATACCGACGGCACAACCCCCCCCCCCCCCCCACACACACATACACAGAGCCGAGTTCCAAAGGGTGCGCCTCTGGGAAACGCTGAGGACAACAGGAGTGGAAGAAGAGAGGGGTGGAGGTGAAGGTAACGTCCGGAAGACATGATGAATAGTAATTCTTCTCCAACGGCTAGGCCCCACTTTCGTAAAGCACAATACATCGCTGTCCTCTTCCATCCTTTTGATCTCTGCTTCACAGGTAGTTCTGCCGCCTTGTTTTTTAGATGCGAAGCGGCGGAGCAGCTGATCGGGGTCTGTAGAGGCGGGTCCCCACACCGCAGCGATACCTGCGCTGGTTCTGCTCTCGTGGGGTGCTTAAGTCACCCGAGGAAGGTGTGTGATAGTGGCTAGAGGGGGGGCTATAGTAAATATCGCTGCGGGCGCGATCGGGGGTGAGCGTGTGGTAAAGCCCCGTCGTACTTGCCCTGTCATCGCTGTAGAAGCCAGAGTTGCGGCTCAGTAAAATGGTGTGGCCTGCCGCGGTGAGTGGTGGAGTTACGCTGCCGCCATCGTCCCCGGCAACACAACCGCTGCCTGTGTAGTTCCGCACGTCCATCTCGCGCCGCACCGCAACGGTAGCTTGAGTAGGGTAGCTGGAGCCGATCGACCAGGTGGTCGGAAAGCGGAACTTGATGAATCGCACCATGAAAAAGAACCACACCCGCAGCACTGAGTAGGAGAAGGAGACGCACGTGAGGACGTAGGTGAAGGCCATTATGGCGGCAGGGAAGTTCAGCTGCCGCACAATCTTCGTTTCGATGATGAAGATGGGTAAATCACAGAAGAGGAGATTAATACTGACACCGTAGACGCGGCGCCGCTTTGCCACTTCCTCTGGCTCTGGAAAGCGCCACGCCCACATATAGACGACGGAGGCACCGAAGAAGTAGGCGAGGCAGCAGACAATCGTCAATGAGAGGTACACAATCTTCATGTTGTGCGTGAGTCGCGACTCCGGCGTGTTCACCCACGACAGGAAGTTCACAACACTGAAGAGGGAGTGCAAAAAGTGAATTGCAAAGGTAAGCAGCGTTGTACAGCGGGAGAACCCACCCAGTCGCTCAACGATTTGGGGGCTCATCCTTCACCTTTGTTTTCTCTGGATGAGCAAGGAGAGCGGCGGTGGAGAGGGCCACTTCCGTACCCTGTGAGCCGCAAATATGAAGCAGAGAGAGAGAGAGAGACGCACCCACATCCACACCCGCACACACACATGCGTACAGGCACGGAGCAGCCGCATCCATCGATTGATGTTGCAGTGCAGTCAATGTGGACATGAGTGTCAGCACGAGGATGGAGAGAACGCGGCAAGCAAAAAGTTGAACATGTGAAAGAGTAAGTGGCGTTTCAGCGCGGCTTCCTTCAAGTGCGCAGCGTCGTGCTTTTCTGCACTGTCAGCGCTATCCCCCTCGGTCGAGAGGCGTGTACTTCAAGAGAGAAAGACGTCCATGCGTCGCTAAGACTAGTGGGCCTGCAGTGTGGAGCACACCCACACCCACACACACAAAGCACAATGAGAGATATCCTCGTCGAGCACACCAGCCAGGACGAAGATTGAATTGTACGCCAGGAGATGGGGAGTGAAGTGAAAGCGCCACATATAAAACCTAACAAAGGCTCGTCCGCTGCTCCTAGACAACACCCACCGGGTGAGGTCCTCATTGAATCAGTTTCACCAGACCCTTCACATTCTTCTTTTATGTTCACCTGCGCTAGTGCAGCTTCTATGCGTTTCAACGATTATCAATACACATCTATGCAAAGAAGCACGCCCGACAACACCTTGTGCCCATTACTCCTTTTGGAGGAGCAGTACACAAGAAGAGAGACTAACTACGACCTCAACACCACCGCATACTGATGGCGAGCCTCTACTTCACAGCGGAGGCAGACAGTTTTGCCTTGCTCGCAAGAAGAGACGCGTGGACCTGCTCAAACGAGTGCTCTGCAGCCGCTACCGATAACTGCAGCTTCTCATCCAGTCCCCGCAAGTTTTCCACCTCACTTTGAAGCTTCTCCAGCTCCACCTCCTGCTGATCAATCACCTTGGCTGTGCTCTTCACGTTCTCCATGAGCAGCGCACGCTTCTGACGAGCCTTTCCCTCCTCATCCTGCGCGGTTAAGAGCAGGCGTCGTAGTTCATTCACCTTCGCCTGCATGAGGCGGACTTCCAAAGTCGGCTCCTGGAGCTTGTGCTGTTGTCTTTGGGAAGATGATAAGAGGGAGCTGCTGCTGCCGCCGCCGCTGCTGTCCTCGCGTGCGCCTCGTCGTCGCACACCATTGTCGCCATGAACATCATGCGAAATGCCGCGACAGTTCACTGCGCTGAGTTTAGCATTTTGCTGTTGCTGCCGGTGCGCCGTCTTCCACATGCGGTTCTCTGGTGCCTGTGAGAGAGAAGTCCCATTGAAGCGCGACAGGCGGGGCAGTACGTCGTGCAGCAGCTGGGTGACACCGTCATCCTCGCCCGCGCTGTTACGTCTACCTTTCTCGCACATGGGGTTGCCGCGGACGTCGAGGTGGCGCAGTGACACAAGTGGCTGCAAGGCGCAAAGGGTATCTCTGCTTTCCAGCTGGTTCTGTGCTAAGTTCAGGTGTGTCAGGTGAAACAAGACGCCGAGCGGCGCCAACGACTCAATTGTGTTGTTCTCCGCGCTGAGGTGCGTCAGCGATACAGGTAGGTCACGCAGAGCAGAGGTGCTCAGTTGGTTGTGCCCAACCTCCAGTACTTGCAGCTGTGGTGTGTACTGGGCCAAGTTGCACAGGTGTGCCAGCTGATTGTGCGCGACGCTGAGCCGTACCAGCGTGGGCGGCATGCTCTGACCGTAGAGCTGTGTCAGCGCGTTGTGCGACAAGTCCAACACTGTGAGTCCTTTCAAGGTCTCTCCGCCGGTGAAGAGGTGGAGGGAGTTGTAGGACAAGTTCAATAGGCGGATGGCGGGGAGTGCAGACAGCGACAGCGCTGCGCTGGCGGCGTCACCCCCATCCGTCGAGCTAGTCGAGAGGGTAGTCCGCGGTGCCGCCGCAGAGACCTCTACCAGCGCTGACCGTGCCTTCGTAGCATCAAACGCGAAAAGTCCTCGATTTGAAAAGTCCAAGTCCATTCCGACAGGCGGGGTGTCTTTCATTTCTTTTTGGGCACTGCAATCTATGCTTGTACGTGTCTATGCACGACTATGTATATACGTCGCTCGCTTTCTCTCTCTCTCTCTCTGTGCACACCCTGCAGGCTCAGAAGCTAGAATGTGCACCGGCTGAGGTGACTCGATGTAAACGCAAGAGAAGATCATGTAGAAGAAGAGACGAGAAGAGCAGCAATAGGGACGCAGACTCGCATTTCCAGGCGCTATCAAAGCCGTGCTGAGATCGAGGAGAGGAGGAGCGCAGGCAACGAACACTCAGAAGCAAAACAAAACAAATACCCAAACGCCCACACAAGAACCTGAGCAGAAGGTCATCCTTGGAATGGGTGATAGAGGTCGCACCACGCTCGTGGTCGAGCCTGCGCTGCCACCTTGCAGCCTCCGTCCACCTCCATCTCCGACTCCATCACCCATTCCACCACTGAAAGAAAAGCGTTCACACCTCGGCAAACCCTCACGCGTGCCAGAGTGGGGAGGGGATGTCTGGGCGTGTGCGCGTGTGATCACCCTACGCTCTCTTTTCTGTGTGTGCTTCACTCATGAAGGAATTTGGTTAGACCTTAAACGTAGTTCACCGCCACAACGCCAGCCCACGTGCGTAGCCTCCCTCTTCACGCTTGCGCACCGGTGCACAGATGCACACAAGCAACAGTACTCAAGACGTGCGTGGCGCATAGTGCGTTGGGAGAGGGGGGACGTCGGTGGATGAGGTGACGGGGTGTTACTCGAAATAGGCGCAGGGGGTGAGCAGCGTCAGCGCGCCGTATCCTGACCACCCACCCACCCACCCACCCACCCACACACACACACACACACGAAGACAACTACTCGACAACAACACCAGTGCCCTCCCCCTGTCGCGGTCCTTAGCTTGACTTTTTCCACGTATTTACGGCATTGCTTCCGAGGCAGGTCACTAATGTTGTGGGGGGTAAATTCGGCCCCACAAAGGACGGGTCCGACTTGACAGCGCACGACACCCCAAAATACGAGTCCATCAGAAGCAGAGCCGACACACCACTCACGCTCAGCTGGCCAAAGCGAACGGTTGATACCTCGTCTGGGCTGAGCGCCATCAACAGCAGCACCAGCATCTGATGGTGCGCGTCGACGCAGCCTCCCTCGTAAATCTGGTCGAGCAAAAGGTGTGCCGCCCGCTTGCCAACGTCCTCCGGTGATTCCTGCGGCATGGCGACCGACTCTTGGGAGATGACGCACAGCTTGCTCGTTGTCTCGGCGACCAGTACAACACCATAGCCGCTCACGCGGTCGTTCCGGTTGGCTTTACTGTTGTCGACATCGGTCACCACGTACACATCTGGCAGCAAGTTGAGCAGTTCTCCTTTGGCTGCAGTAGCGGTTCGCTGTGGCAGATCGGCTGCAGCCCGAGAGGCGAAGGCAATGCCGCGAATGCGGCGCACTCGCCCGCGCTCCTTCGCTGTAGCGCTAGTGAGGCGTCGAATGGCCTTGATGTCTAGCTCTACCGCACCACCACCACCTGGCGCGGCGCCGCGGCGGATGATCCGCAGACTACCCTGCACTCCAAAGAGCTGTACCCACCTCAGGGTGACAGTGCGCACCGTATCCACTGAGAGGTCGAGCTCGCCTTGTGTGGCGCCTACAAAAGTGATGCGCGAGTCGAACTTCGCAAACGGAAGCAGCAGCAGCGCCGCCTCGATAACGTACGTCACGCATCGCTGCGAGGGCACCTCGTGCGAGAAGGACCCACCTAAGATCATGCCAGGTGTGAACTGCAACGTGGTATTGTTGTCGGCGCACCGCAGGGAGGAACCACTTGTGACGCGGTCGATGAACTTGAGGAAGTTTGCTTCATGTGCCTGAATGCCTACTGGGTCCTCGCCATCGTGGATGTTGGTGATGCGCACCGGGCGCTTTGAGAGGATGCTACACACAATATGGTGTCGAAGCAAGCTGCTACCCTCGAAGTGTAGCATGTCAGGCTAGCGGGTGGAGGGAGGGGTATGGGTAGAGCAAGGGAGTGAGAGGGGCGGCCAGTGCGAAATGAGAGACGGAGTGACGACTATAGCGGGAGAGACGTCTCTTTGGTTCACACATTGGGTTGTATTTGAGGTAAAATGGTGTGTGTGTGGGTGGGTGTGGGTGAATTAGCACACGCACAGGTGTGTTTGAACGCGTAAGAGGGACAAAGTACAGAAAAAGACATTCCGAGTAAGAGTGAAAGCAAAGCGTCAGTAGTTCACGAGAGGAGGCTTGTCGCATTGACGGAGGAAAGGGAGAGGCAGGCCGAATTGTGCCGGCACGGCGACAGCGGCGGCCGCATGTGAGAGCGTCAAGACAGAATCTCTGAGGCATCGTCAATGCGACACGTAAGGCTAAGGTACCGACGTCAACAGGCGGCGCGCAGCTGAACCAGTTTCATCCAAGCAGCTGTGTTTTGCCTCTTTCAGGATACAAAAATGACCCACCAATCTTTGAGTGGGTCATTATAGTTCATGCGACATTATTATCACTACCTGCTTGTGCGTCTTGTGTGCGTGTGTGTCTAAACGACTGGGTGCCTTGACCTCAGAAAGAACAACACCCCAAAGGGTAAATGAAGTAAATAGCTTAACGGCACACGAATGCATGAGATCGATCGACACACAAAAAATTCACCAACCAGAGCACAGCAGCGCAACATCCTCAACACTATCATCCCCCGATACGCACAGCAGAATACGCATGTGTGTGTGTGTAAGGAGAGTGAAGGAGAAAAGAGACATAATTTGCTGATTTGTGTGGAGGAAGGCGTGAGCGCAACACAAGAAACAAACAAGTCATGTGAGTCAACCAGAAGAATTACACCCGTAACAGAGAGCAGCAGCGACAGTGGACCATGTGAAGGGAAAAAAAAGCAGCGCGACAAGGCGACTACGTCCTCCAGCTATGTTGGTTGCCTTTACGACATTGCCACTTTTTTTAAACTCAACGTGTCCATTCCGTCATATAATGCAAGTTCACGCCCCACTCTACCACCGACCTGTCGCGTGGTGCAAAGCGGCCGTGAGCACGTCACAGCAATGCGCCGACCCAGTCATCGGGGCACGGCCACTGCCTCACCCTCTGCCCACCCACCCCGCCACACAGGCTACCTCACAGCCGCGCCCGTTGTGCGGGTCACCACCTGGTGCATCCCTCCTCCCGGGGTGGCTCAGCTTCCCTCCACCAGTGAGCAGCGAGGGCCCGGTGAGTCACGCTGACGCGGTGCCCACCACATGGATGGCACACGCGCGTTCGCTGCTGCAGGTCGCTCCGACGCAACGCCATCCGCAGCGATACATCGCTCTGACCTCCTCACGTCGTAGGTACTTGACCGTAGATACTACACACTGAGGTGACCACTGTCATCAGGGCGGCTGTATCAAAGAGAAAAGAGGGAGCGGACCTCTCCACCACCCCCTGCGCAGAGCAGTAGTGCACCTACAAATCCATCAGCACGCACATACACCACGGGAAGACACAAGCAACAACGCGCGCGTACACACCCAAAAACGATAACAAAAGAGACATCCGGCAATTACCCCCGATAGGCAAGCCAATGGCGGGCGCACACCCAAGGATGCGTCGCACAGCCAGCTACCCACACACACACACACACAATGGCGGTGGAACGCCTGGGAGGGGGGGGCGAGGGATGCTGGGAAGTCAATCAACTCGTTGCCATCGTCATCTCTCCATTTCGCACCCAAACCCTCAACAGCAGAGGATACGATACGGTAGAAGAGCTGCTAAAGATGTCAGGCATGGAGGGAAGGGAGAGTAGAAGAGCAACGGCAAAAGACTAAGGGAAGGAGGTGCGAAGCGCAGTACTCGATTCCCGTCACTACAACCCCAATCCTATTCCCCACCTCCTTCTGCAGCGTCCGCTTGGTTAAACACGTGTACACAGACACGGTGGAGCCATGAACGTGCATCTTGCATGGTAAATAGTGCGCTACATCCCCCCCCCCCCCCCACCCCACCCACCCACACCTGCGTTTCATTGTGCTTGCTAGCCTTAGCAGAGTTTCATTTCCTGCAGTCTCCGTTTCTCTTCCCATCTCTCTGTGCGTTTTGTGCCTTTCGCACTTCCAGTGCGTTGAGTCCTAGAAAAACCACCATTTCTTCTTACGAACCTCCGCCAAGCTACGCTGCTGCTGCTGTGTCACATGCTCCGCGGCACCGATCTCATCGGAGTGCTTGAGCACGTCCGCTGACAGGCGCGGGCCGAATTTTTCTTCGTCGTACCCAACAGACACAGACTCGTACAGTTTCCACGGCATCGGCACGATGTGCGACTTGGCGAGCGTGCACAGCTCCCCGCAGCCCTCGATGACGTAGTGCCGTTTTGGCGCATTGCCGTGCTTCGAGCCTGCATTGTTCATTCTCTCAATCACGTTGTACCCACCAAGTACAATGGCGAACACCTGGGGCTTGTAATCGCCCGATGAGATGTGAATAGAAAAGTTCGGGCTCTCACGATTGGGTCCGTACGCGATGGCAGACAGCGCGCCGCGCCAGGCACCGTTGCTCAGGTGCTCTGTCGGCAGGTAGTGCGGGTTGAACCCGGGCACATCGTGCTCCATTTCCGGTCCGTCACCAAAGATTAAGCAGTGTCGCGGCACGATCGCCGCCAGGGGCATCCCACGGAAGGAGTTACCCTTGCCTCCGTTGCCCGTGCAACGACGATGAAAGTACTCGCAGTAGAGCGGGCAATCCTCGTTGAGCAGACCAATGACAATGCGCCCAATGTCGGTGCCGTTCTCTGTGATGTCGAAATAGACAACACTGCCGATGCGCAGGTCAGCCGGCATGTTGTTCACGCCGCGCACTACTCGCTCACTGGACAGGGTGGTCTGGTAAAACACGTACAGGATGATGAAGAGAAGCAGGAGCACACCGATGCGGATAGCCGTCATGAAGAATGCATATTGCCGGGCATGCTCCTCACACCAGGCCATCATGACAAGCTCCAGGTCTGTCAGAATGCGCTGCGGCAGTGGAACTTCTTCGATAAGCGTGAGAGGAAGGCGCCGAATGCGGGTGATAGAGTTGCCTTTCTCATCCTTCACAATGATAGCTTCCTCATGAAACCCCTCATGACCCGTCTCCTCGCCATAGTCTTTCTGTACCACCGTCATCTCTGTGCCGGCCTCTGCAGTTGGCGACTTGCCAGTGTCTGCCCTATCTGCAGCGGCACTGTCGTCGCCGCTCCTCCCACCATTATTGCTAGAGATGTAGTCGCTGTTCTTCAGAATTTTGGAGCTCATGTTCTTGCTATCAAAGCGAAAAGCACTAAGGCGAAAGCTTGCTAAGAGAGGGGTTGTGGAGGTGCAGAAGGTGCGCGCCAAAGCTACGGATGCATATGGCAGCGACTGACAGACTCGAAGCCGCACTAGTGCCACCCCTGCACGACCACACACACCTACATTACCCCGCAGCATTGTGAGTCACCGAGTCCCGGTTAGCGTACAATGCTGCGGAGACACGAGAAGCAAAAAGTGTACGCTGAGTTGAAGGATAGCTCAGAGATGTGAAAGAGAGAGTTACTAGTGTGTGTGTGTGTGTGTGTGTGTGTGTGTGCGTGTGTGTGTGTGTGCGTGAAAAGTGCTAGCCCTCTGACCAACCCACGGACTCGATGAAACACGATGGGTTTAGGGAGGACTCGCTTAAGTGAGGAGCGATCCGAAGCGCTGTTGGCGCAGCAGTGGTACAATAGATGTTGGGGAGAGAATTGCATCACACACAAAAAGATGTGTGCACAACAGGACACTCACCTCGAAGAGATGGCACGAATGCCATCAACAACATGAGGTAGGCGTCCACACATACAGCGAAGAGAAAAGTTCCAAAGAAATGAGGCCCAGAGACACCTGGGAGTGAAGAAGGGAAGGAAGAGAGACACGGCGAGAGAGAGAGCCCGTTTGCGCTCCGGGAAGACATACCATCTGGGCCAGCACAGCCATGATTTCCACCTGAAGGGCAGAGGAGCGTTGCAAAATCCACACTCAGCTCCAATCCTATTCGCCGACTGGTGCAGAGAGAGAGAGAGAGAGAAAGAGAGGATGAGAAGAGAACTGGAACCGCCAGAAGATTCTTCATGCTCCATACTGTCCGTTCAACGCGTGGCCGCCACCTTTCCGTCGACAAATCACGCCAAGATAGGCACAAATGCGCGCGCGCAGACACGCACACACAGCTCTATGGGCGTACCACTTGAACGGACGATGCCTCTCATGTAACATGTTCCCCCATCGCATCTCTGTTGTGTGGACTTTAGAGTCTCTGTCGTAATGCTTTCAATTTTTTCCGTTGCGTTTCCTTGGTTCTCAAGTGCAATGCCCACCCTTTCCTTTCGTAGGACCAACATTCACCAGACAAGTTCAGCACGCGTGCACACACACATACGCGTATGCAGAGAGAGAGAGTTATGCCAAACACCGTCAGTCTGGCAAAGAGGAGACCGGCTAAGGAGCAAGCGTCAAAGCGAAAGAACAACGAAGAAGAAGAGAGGGAAATCAAAAAGGCCATCGAGGGGGAAAGTGAGAAGATAAAACAGAAAGGGCAAATACGCACACCCACACACCCACCCACCCACCCACCCACACACACACACACACACACACACACACACACGATGTATTGGTGTGCGTTGGCTGTGGTTAGCGTGGACCGAGGTTAGTGTGGCATGAAAGGCAAAGTAAGGGAGGGAAAAGTCCATCTGTAGGGGTTAGGAAGAGGAGAGGAGAGAGAAACGAGAGAGGCTCAAGTACACCCTGTAGATAAAGTGGTCTGATGCACGAGAGACAAAACAATAGAGGAGGAAGAGAAACTAGAAAACGCACAGGAGTATATATATATACGCACCTGTGTTGCCAAGGATAGGGGCAGTAAAGGCCGCGTCACTCATACGACACCTCTAAAAACCCCCGCAACTTCATGTGTTCCTCTCGTCTTTGTTGTCATCACACACACACACACACAACGCTCTCGCTCTTTTCCCTGCTCTTTCAGCCTTCTATTCTCCTTTCTGACTCGCTGTTCACCTTTCTGGCGGAGAAGAGCAAGAGAATGATCGAGAAGTTAAATGTTCATTACCACAGCCAGACACGCAGACGAGCACGAAAGCACAGACTTATCCTCTTGCTGTCACGACTCCATCCTTGGTGCCTTCTTTTCGTGCTCACTCTCTTCGTCACGTATACTTGCGCTGCCACCTCCGCTCTCAGCCGCTGTGGTGATTCCGTCTATCGTAAATTCTTTGGGTCGGACCGGATCAAAGTACGGGTCCATCAGCGCTTCTGTCGCTTGAATTCGTTTCATGTGATCATACTGAAGCAGCTTGTCTAAAAATGAGAGTGCATCAGGTGGGCATAGGTGCTCATTTTGCCCATTCACAAAGCTCTGCCACGGCTTCTTCGCGTGGTAGCCTAACGTCGCCTCGAGCACAGGAGGTAAACTCGCGTTGTATTTCTTCAGGTACACTTGCAGATCGTCCGTGCCGAGCACCTTTACGATGCGCACCAGCTGATCCGTGTTGTCCTTCCCGCGGAAGAATGGCTCACGAATAAAGATCATGGCGGCTAACATGCATCCCAGTGACCACATGTCCAGGCGGTAGTCGTACATGGGTAATTCTACGAGCAGCTCCGGCCCCTTAAAGTAGCGGGATGCGACGCGAGCATTATAGGACGTAGCAGGATGGTAGAACTCAGCAAGCCCCCAGTCAATCAGCTTCAGCTTCCCTGTCTTGAAGTCTAGGCACACGTTGTTTGGTTTCACATCACGGTGCATGATGCCGTGAGAGTGAGCGTATTCGAGGGCCATGATAACCTGGAAAATATAGCTGCGCACCTCTAGATCGGTGAGGGTAGGGAAAACGGTGCGAAAGTCGCACGACTTCACGTACTCAAAGACAAAGGACGGGGTTTTGCTATTAGGCTCCCGCACAACATCGAAGAGTTCAACGATATTCGGACCGCCTTTGAGTGTCTGCAGCACCATCAACTCACGCAGAATCTTCTTTTTCTTGACTGGCTTCAGCACCTTGATCACCACCTGACGCGGTACTTTGGTGTCTACGCCAAGGAAGACGTCGCTGTATTTGCCACGGCCGATCTTCTGCACCACCTCATAACGGTCAGGGCTATTCCACTGCACGCGCAGAGAGTCGTAGTCCCAGTAAGAGGAGGGCTTGTTCACGTTGATGTGGGCGTAGCGATGCGCGCCATCGGAAGCCGGAGAGTTTGGTAGCGGTTTTGAAGACATGGTTCCTGGTTTACGTCGCTTCGGTCTTTTTCCTTCTGCGTTTTTCCTCTCTCCCTCTTTGCACCTTCTTCGATGGGGATGTACGCTGACTACGCGTCTGCCCTCCTCCTTTGTTTTTTTTCTTTCAAGTTGAAGTGAGGAGAGAGAGTCGCGGGCACTGCGCACACGTTGGGGGCATGAAAAAAAAAGCGTCGTAGTTCGATGCGGGCAGTTGGAGGCGAAAGGGAAAAGAAGACGGTAAAGGAGCGGAAAGATGTACAGGTTTGAAAGCTTGGGAAGAGGGAAAGCGAGATAGAAAGTGCACAACGACGGAAGCGAGCTGCGCTCTGTAGGCAGATATTGCAGTACGTCCAATAAGAAATCCACAACACAGGCGGTGGAGAGGAAGGGGCCCATAGTGGTGAGGCTGCGGTGGTGTGTAGTGCTTTCTTGTTCCCATTCCAACCTGCCAACCCTTCCTTTCTGTTCACCCGTCATCAGCGTGACATAATCTTTCCATTATTTACGCGTGCACAGACACGAGCAGCGTGCTCCACTGCCTCTCTGTTTTTTTTTTTTTTCAGTCTTCAGTTGTTTTCTTTTGCCTTGTTGAAAAGGAAATCGTCCAATATAGAGGGAAAAAGGGGAGAGGGAGGGAGGGCTGTCACACTTCCCTTCCGTTGTGGTGACGCTGCCATTCGGAGGACTTCTCGCTCTGTTTTGCTGTTTTCCCGTTTCGACAATTATGACGCACGAAAAAAGTAGACCCACACACAAAAAAAAACCAAGCAAAAAGCCTTGTTTTGTGTAACGTGTCCATTCCGTCATATAATGCAAGTTCACGCCCCACTCTACCACCGGCCTGTCGCGTGGTGCAAAGCGGCCGTGAGCACGTCACAGCAATGCGCCGACCCAGTCATCGGAACACGGCCACTGCCTCACCCTCTGCCCACCCACCCCGCCACACAGGCCACCTCACAGCCGTGCCCGTTGTGCGGGTCACCACCTGGTGCATCCCTCCTCCCGGGGTGGCTCAGCTTCCCTCCACCAGTGGGCAGCGAGGGCCCGGTGAGTCACGCTGACGCGGTGCCCACCACATGGATGGCACACGCGCGTTCGCTGCTGCAGGTCGCTCCGACGCAACGCCATCCGCAGCGATACATCGCTCTGACCTCCTCACGCCGTAGGTGCTTGACCCTGCCGCCACCAGAGGCGGCTCGGTGTTGGCAGGGATAGGGGGGCTGTTCGGCTTCCCCAGACAGAGTGGGATGCTGGACCCTGAGATGCCACGCACTGAGGTGTTCCACGCCATCGGAAGCAAAAAGGATGCACACCACATTTCATAACACACGAAAGAGGTAAATGGAGTGTTGCTTGTTTGTGGAGCGGGGAGAGAGGTGACACAGGCGTACACATCGCTGGCCAGTTATATATTTTCGCACCTGGACAGAGCTGCTTCCTTCCTTTGCGCTCCAACTTCGATGTCGCAATCTTTCCCTGGACTCATACTCCCTTTACTGGACGTATCTGCGCTTCACACACACACACACACACACACACACACACACACGCACATAGAGGAAGAAGAAAACGTGTATGTCAACAGCGAGAGGGGTACTGTCAGCACGTACGAACATATGCCCGCCAAAGCAATCTGGTAATCCAGTAAATGCTCCACTCATGAACAGTACGCTACCTCATTCCTTTCTTGTCTGTGCGCGAAGTCTCAAAGGCAAACGCGCGCACACACACGCACGTACAAACGCGCACACGCATGAGCCATGCTCAGGAGAGAAGAGGTGATGGCGGTGAAGTGAGGTGGGTGGGGAAGGAGAGAGAGAGAGGCAGGATAAAAACACACAGATAAAAGAAACACGAAAGGCGGAATCGAAAGAAGGTCGTGCACCGAGCCATTAGCGACCTTGTGTGCGTTTGGGGGCGGGGGCGGGGGTGGGGTGGAGCGCGGCGCGGCAGGAAGCGGAAGGTGCAAAGAAGGGTGATACAAGAAACAAAATAGCAGTGCAGACAGACAGTGCGTGAATCGAGTAACGAAGTCCTCCCCTCCCTCAAAACAAAAAAGATGCACAGTCGAGCATCACAGAGGATGACAACCCACCCAAGCTACTGTGTGTTTTTGTCTTTTCTTTCGTTGTGGCGGGGGAGGAGAGGGGGAGGAGGAAGACCTTTCGTGCGGCCATGTGACTAACATGTGGACGGAATGAAAGGGTAAAAAGTATGTGTCGTTATGAAGTCAGTTGAGGATCAGCACCTTGTCTTCGCGTTTGCCTGTTCGCTTTGAGAGCGGAGCGTGCTCCAGCCCAATGAAAGCTGCCTTCGACGGCTCGATTTGGTTCGGTTGGTAGCACTCTAGGGGACAGAAGTTGGTAATGTGGGTCCCCATCAGAGCATCCGGTGCAATCACTTTCACCCGGCTCTCCTTCACTAGACACACCTTCCAATCCTGCACCGCGGCGTAGATCATCTCCAGCTTCACGGCGATACGGCGTAGCAGCTGATTCGACGTTTCGTTGAAGTTGACATACATACTGAAAGGTTCACTATGTGTCTCAATAGCGTCGCGGCGCTGGCGCACCATGGTGAAGTGATGCACCTGAAACACCGCCTGGTCTGAGGGGCGAATACCTGGAATGGGTGCGGGAAGATGCTCAATACGATACTCCGCACTTTCTTCAAAGGTATTGTGTTCAAAGAGAAGCACGTGGTTTTTGTCCAGTATGTTGTACACTCGACCGCGCCACACGTCGACCAGACGCAGCCACTCGTGTGCGCTCTTGCAGTCCATCTGCATGAGCCGCTTCACAAAGGCGATCGTGGAGTTGTTGGCTGCGCGTTCTGGATCCTCGTTGAGCAGCGCTGCCACCGCCGGGCAGGCACCGATTGCGTAGTCTTTTTGAATCTCGCGCACACAGGCGGGAAAGAGCAGTTCCGCCGTGATGGGAAGATCATGCGGCAGCAGAATCCAGTGCGCCGACACTACTTTGACGTTGTCGCCGTACAGCTTGAATTGCAGCGAGTGTGCATTCTCAATTTCGGTGACGGTGTACTTGCAGTACTCGTAGTAGAGGTACTTGGACAGGGCGGGAACCCGCGAACTAGCAGGCATCAACAGTCTCGCCAAAGTTGCACGATCGTGTTTCTTACCCTTCATGAAGTACGGCAGCTCCGTTTCCGGGTTGTGGCGAGTAAAGCGAATGCGGTCGTAGTTCTCAATGTCGCCGATGAGCCGTGCAGTGTACCGCTGGAGCTGCTCGTACGTCATGTCCTCTGCAAGCTCGGTTGCAATTAGTAGAGGGTAATCTGGGTTGCGGTTGAGCTTCAGCTCCACCGGGATTCGGTGCTGGAGGAAGTGCTGAAAGCTCTGGATGTTGGGGTAGAAAACGTTCGCTGGATCCTCGTTAGGTGTGTCGAGTTTCCAGATCAGAATGTCACCCGAGTAAAGCTCGTTGCACGGCAAAAATTCGTGCGTTTCGGTTTCCCGCACTGCCCCCAACGCTTCCTGCGGCATACCACGCCTCACAACGACCGCCTCCGCCTCCTCCCTCGAGACTAGATCCTGGTGTGACCTGTAGGTCTCGAGCGAGCCGGCACTCCATGGCTTCGACGGTAGTGTCTGCTTTGCCTCCGGCGGCTTCTTCAGATGATGGCCGTGCAGTTGCTTTGTCAGGTTTGGCAGGTCAGCAATAAGGGCGCGCACATGTAACTCCATGCTTTCGCAGGCCTGCTTTATGTTCCCGCTCGGATCGCGGTGCAGCACGGTGCACCCTAGAAAAAACACTTTGAGTTGCAGCGGGTCGTACAGCTTGTGGTGAAACACCTCGTACTCGCGGTACGTGCAGCCCTGATCGAGCTCGATTACTGGGGCAGTTGTTGGAGTTGTGACGAGCACGCAGCACTCCTTTGCACTTTGCAAGAGCTGTCGCACCTTCATGTTTGCCCTGACTTGCCTAGAAAGCCGAATTTCTGACCCACCTGTACGCGATGAGGCAAACCACAGCAACTGCTGCTCGGCGTTGACACCAAACTGCTGAGTCACAAAGTTCTGAAAAGCAGGCAACGCTTCGTCGTCGAGCAAAATGCGCAGAGTTTTGTGAGAGGGGAGCCTCTGCGTCACTGGTCGACGCGACATAAGGTACTCTTCCTGGTCGACGATATCGCTCGGCAGTATGAAATGCACTCGCCCGTAGAGGTAGTCTTCAGCTTGCTCTTTGACGCGACGCTCTTGCGCAACACGCTCTCTTTCCAGCTGCTGTACCACATGTTGTGGGACGTCATCGCTGCCAATCGGGCATAAAATGGAGCTGAGTTGGCTTGTGCGGATGTACACGAGCATGTACGCGTTGGCGGTGTTTGGGATCTCAGAACCCCAGTAGTTGAGCTTGAAGCCACCAAAGTTGTCACCAAACACCTCCTTCAGTTTTGCTGGGGTGACTACCTCATCGTTGAACTTGTACCAAGCACCAGAGCATAGAAGGAAGCAAAAATAGTGGCCAAAACCAGTGTTTGACCCGGAGTGCACCAGTACGCTGCACAAGGTGTAGTGCGTATCCGTCGCCGGCGACTCCGGCATGTAACACGACAGATCCAGAGTGTTGTAGTAGTCCCAGCGCGTCAGCACCTTGGTCTCACCCTGGTGAATGTCATAGTCAAAGCGTGCCAGGTGCAGAAGGAGAATGGGAGGGATCTTCTTGAGCCGGACGCCCTTTTCTGCACGATGATACGACTTTTTCCCATTACATTCTAGGCAGTACTTGTTTTTTCCATCCAGCACCTCGACCTGGAAAAAAGCGTCGAAGCTCGAGTATATGTTCATCTTGTTCTTCACAACAAGCTGGAGATCATAAAACGGCTCTTCACGGGATCCGTAGTAGTTCACCTCTTCGACTTTGACGTAGCTTTCCAAGGAGCCTGTGAAGAGGCGATGAATCGCATTTTCCTTTGGCGTCGAATTTCCGGTTTCAGTTTGTTGAGCAGTCAGCTTCTCCTCCAAATTATCGAGAAGAACGCGCGTTAGTTCATGCACGTCATGTTGAATAAAGCTATCGGCTGCTCCCCACCCAAATGACTCAGTTAGTTCGTGTGTGCCGACAGCGCGCGACGACATCTGCAAGTGGCAAAAAAGTCGTTGCAGGGCATATGGAATGCTTTTGGGCACTGTCGATTCCACGCTGGCGTGTTGCTCCGCTTCATCTTTAGTCGGCATGTGATAGATAATAGCCCGAAACGCTGTTATATGAAAGAGAGCCTGGAGAAGCGAGTTGAGGTAGCAGGTTGCGCCCTGATTGAGCAGACCATTGTAACGGGAATAACAGCCTAGGCCTCTTTCCAAGTCACCTACATCATCCTTATTTGTCTCCTTTGCTACAGATGAGCACTGCTCGCGGTACGATGAGCTATTCACGTTCGCGTAGCCTAGAAGGGGAGTGTTAGCGGAGAAGGGACTCCACTGGTGTGCACTCAGATGCCGATGAATCATGTAACTGCCGTCAATTTTACCCGCTCCATGAAGAGCAGTGATGTGCTGAAGTGACCTCAGAAAAAGAGGAAAGAGAGAAGGGTCAATCCCGCACTGTTTGAAGACAGAAATCCGCTCCTTCCCGGTCATGGTCGCCAGGTCAGTAATCGTGTAGCTGCATTTCTCCAGCTCAGCTTCCGAGGGAAGCAGTTTTCTATTAAACGCAGTGTCATTCCAAAATACGTGCTTTGCCACATCTAAAACAGCAAGCATTGCGGCGTTCTTTCGTTTTCCTCAGTTCGATTGTGCCTGTATACGTGTTTGTATGTGCTCGTAGTTTCCGATTTTTTTCTTGTGAAGATAGGTGTTTGAACCAAACAGCTGTTGCTACAAAAAAACGAGAAGCCTCGACACTCGAAGCTTAGAGCGCGCAGCTTAAGAGAGGGAGAAGGGTTAGGGGGGAGTAAAGAGTAGTTGGAGTTGCTGTAAAGTGTGCACATCGAAGATGGTGGGGGTGACGACGCAACATCAGTGACAGTAAGCGAAACTGAAATGAACAGGAAGGAGAAAAACGGCCGAAGCACAAACTGTACAATACGAGAGCAATATGATACATCAACTGCGTGTTTGCACAGTTACGCCTATTTCTCTTTGTAAAAGAAAGACTGAATGCATGACAAAGCTACGTCGTCCTCACCGTTCTTTTTTTTTTTCGCTCTAACTTAGGTACATTCCCGAAGGGGATAGAAAGTATTTACATTCAAAAACACTTCTCTCTTCTGCCTTATTCGTGCGTGTGTGTGTGTGTGTGTGTGACGCAGCTACTCGACAATGTTCTGAATAACAATCAGGATGAAGTCTTTGTCTGGCGCAACCATG
This sequence comes from Leishmania braziliensis MHOM/BR/75/M2904, assembly GCF_000002845.2. Taxonomy (NCBI): domain Eukaryota; phylum Euglenozoa; class Kinetoplastea; order Trypanosomatida; family Trypanosomatidae; genus Leishmania; species Leishmania braziliensis. Next base: position 642,022 of record NC_009326.2, read on the forward strand.
ATCTCGTTCTTTTTCGAGCGGATGCGAAGGAAGCAGAGGTCGTTCGTCGGGTCTAAGTCACGAACACAATGGCGTGCTTTAGCAGCAAGTGATGTAATCAGGTGTGCATATTGGTTTTGTACTACAGTGTCCTCAATAGTGCTTCGGATAGGAGTACCTTCATTGTCCACTACAATAATCCCAGCCACATTGGGTCGCTGGCTGATGCGCTGAAACGTTTCCTCGATCTCTGACATGACTTTGGGTGTGTTGCAAAGTGAGGTATAGTGGCCAGTTACTCTAAGTTTGCTAAACAGGTTCACGAATGGAAATTCGATAGCTTAGAAGGATGTAGGCAGATATGAGAGCAATAAAAAATAGTGAGAGTGCAAGCTGATAGTATAATGATGTCCTTTAAAGAAGTGGGGGAGACGCATCACAGAAGAGCCATCAGAATCTCAAGCTGTTTCTGCATTTCGAGGAGGTGCACACCGTTGTTCTTTTCCCCTTGACAGGAGAAACGTGCTGGCACTGATGAGGAAAAAGGGGGATTAGCGGCCCAGCTCGCAGTAACTCTATAGTCTGTATAGAAATAACATGCTGTACAATAAGTGCTCGTTATTATGTCTTATACCTCATCGCTTACCACTTCAAAGGAAACTTGCAGCAGCGAAGGGTAAAAAAAAATAAAACGCCTAGTACAAAACTTATCGATAGTGCAATGGCCGAGTCGTAGCCGTACGGCGAGAGAAGAACGTTTTGGTCGCACACAAAGTCCATGTTGCCGGTTCCCAAGGCAGCCGCGAGCTCTGTAACCTCAACAGCTTTTTGAGCACCACCCATGAGAAAGCCCATACGTCGTGCTGCTCGCACTCGTTCACGCACGGACGATTTATTGTAAACTGAGAGAATAGCTGATACAACATCGGCAGTGCGTGGAGTGGATGCACATGCAGCGATGCCAGCGTTCCACAGCTGAAAACAAGAAAGGCGGTTGCTTCCGACGTAGACGATTGGGGATTCGGCAAGTATAGCATCGTACATAATTTCCTTGACATTGTTTGAGAGTACAACAATAGGATTGTGACGGTGCAAAACATAGAAGGGGGCTGCAAAAGTGTCATCAGTAACTTTCACACGCTGACCTTCAGAGGATCTTCGAAATCTCAACAAAGACAGCTCACCTGATGTCGTATACCAAAGAATACAAGAGTTCGTTTCGTTAGCAACTGCTTGAAGAGCGCTGTAAACCTGTTGCCCGTGCACGCTACTTTCCACCAGAAAGCTTGCATAGATGAAACGACCCCTACAGCTCTCAATATACGCATCTATTCCTGCGAAAGAGCTCTTTGCCAGGACCTCATTGTCGCCTCTGAAAAATCCGATTGGATGCACATTAGGGCATATGGGATCGACAATATCGATGCCTGGAATTCCTTGAGTAATAATATGACGTGCCATCTGAGCATCTTGGGGTGCACCAGAGCTCGTGAGATCCCACACAGAGGCGGAAAAGCCGCGTATTGCGCTTATGACAGTGTTCAGTAATGGGAACCTTCTCCACATGTCAAAAGGCAGAGGATGAAACGACGTACTGCGAATACTTGGCACGTTACTCGAGCTAGATGACACAATTACAAGAGGGACACCCAGATGTTCACTGATCCGGTCTGCCTCGTAGAGAAAGACAGCTGCTACGATAACATCAGGGGGAAAGCTCCGCTTGCGCAAGGCGGCGAGCAACACTCTAGACTGGTCTGCTGATTTGTACTGACACCCTTCCTGAGAGCATATGACAGGAGTGCAAACAGCGTTTCCAAAAACGTCTTTGCAGCCACCGAGCTCCCGTGCGTCCACGAGAACCGTCGCTGAGTGATTTCTCTGGTAGGCTGCTCTTACAATAGACGCGATCTGCAGTAAGTCAGACGGCGTTCCTGAAGAAATAAAAGCCAGCTTTAGTCCCTTTACATCTAATGCCATGAACAGTAGCACACCGATGGCAAGCACTACTAATCGCGAAGTTTGTGAGGACATTCTGAATTTATGCTATTGGCGAACGGGCTCGTGGAGACTGCCGATTCAAAAGAAATAGAAAGAGGAAGCCGGTACCGGGAAGAATGACGAGAAGCATATCAGTGCATCGGAGGCGGAAGTGTAAGGAAAAGGCCTGTTTCTTAACACGCCGAAGTGTTTTTTCCCCTCTGGAGTAAGGAGCCCACAAAATGGTTGACAGGCCGCAAAGAGCCTCAGGCAAACCGCTACGAGTTCTTCCGAAGTCGAAAGCTTCTTGTATGAGATGCAAGGCCCTTCTGCTTCTTAGAGCCCACTGGGGAATCGTTTCGTTGCAGCTGTATTATCAAGCTGCTTCATAGTGCCTAGAGAAGGGGCTTTTGCTGCTTCTGACCTGTGCCGCTGCTTTGGCAGGCGTCGCAGCACTAACTTCCTCTGGCGCGCCGCGGCACCAAGTTTTACAGGTCAAAGGAGGGGGGGGGGGGCAAGCCTTCGGCGGGCCAACCCCCTCTATGTAGTTGTGTTGTCTATGATTGCAGGGTTTCACACCTCACGCGCAGCAAAAGCAGACTCAACTTCTGACGCGGAAGAAGCAGGGAGTGGGGGGGGGGGGGGTTGCCGATCAGCAAAAAGGGGATTAATCAACCTCCCAAACACATACACAACCACAACGCACAAAACAATGGTGCCCCAAATGAGGTCTGATTTTAACTGTGGTTGCTCGCACCGCATCTGTCTGCACTCCCTCACGGACACTTTGTCTATCAGGTGATGAAGGCACTAGCCTCAGATCGGGCAGATTTCATCCTAGAAAACAATGGCATTGGCAGGTGCCTGGAGAAGGCCAGAGGAACTCACACTTGAGACACAAACAGAGGAATTAATGCGTAAAACCTATACCAGTGCTATGGCTTTAGTCATTTCGTCAAAAAAGGGAAACTCGCTCTTACAAAGTACAACCAGCTTGGGAAACACGTGGGGAGCTTTTTGCAGAACGTGGCAACAAAGAAACAAGAGGAGGCCTGGTTTCTGGGACACTGTAGCAATATGGAGGAAAAGGTCTTATGACAGTACGCGTTTCCGGCATGGATCGGTGCCCAGGTTGCAGTCCAACAGGAGGTCGTCGTTCTTCAGAATTGTGTAGCATTACCACCTCTGCAGTCGTCTGCTCCCTCCACTGAAATGGTTTTGGCCGTAAGCGCTCTTTGCCTCAACTTGATTGCCACCCGCTGAGGTATGATTGTATCCTTTTTCTCACCCCCTCTTATAAAAATATTTCCCTTTGTGCCCCTTAGCTCTTCCATTCGCGCACATACGAAAAAAAAAAAATTAAGTTGTCAAAGCAAAGGCAGTTTACCATCTTAGCAAATGTTACGAACAAGACTGTACCTAGCGCCGATGTTGTCGAAGGCCACTCGACTACAGCTAGGGAATATCAAGACTGAATATGGTACTGTGTCAACAGCTGCTGGCTCAGTCGAAAAATGGGGGTTTCTGTTTGGTGGGAACATGTACCCCATTGTTAGCCTAAGTTTTGGTATTTTCATGGTGTGTGCCACCATGGCGGTAGCTGCCACGTATCAACAGTACCGCGATATGGTGATAGTCACCGAGCATATTTCGTACGAGGATGTCAAGGACCGTTGCCTCACTCCGATGCCCGGGTGGGTTCGTCTGCGTTCTTTCAGCATGGCAACTCCACAAGGCCCTGCGACGTTCCGCGATCCGACTCCCTTAGACTGGCTTCCGTTCGAGCTCAAGCTGGGATACGTCAAGCAGGCTTCCTATTAAATGGGTAACAACGGTAAAACGAAGCAGTTCTTGGGCGGCGAAGACACATTGATATTTTCCCCGCTTTTCGGGCTCTTAGCTGGTTCGCTACATGGTTCATGTTAGAGCTTTTTTCCCTGCTTGATTTTTTCACCAGGCATCATCTCGCATTTTTTCCTTTTATGACGATCATCGAGTAGTTTTTTTTTTCTTTCTCTTTTAACTACAAAGTCTTCGCACTTATCAGAGGCGTGTATGTAGTGGAAAAGGAAGAGGCCTTTATCCTCGCAGAGGTGGATAAGAACGCCAAAAGAACATTCGCGCTGTAGCTTCAAAGCTTTCTTTCTGTCCGAGTTGGGTTTCACAGCTCGGAGTTCCGTCCCCAAATTGCAAAAAAAAAAAATCCAGCATCGATCCCTAGTACCAGCAAACAAGGTCTTGTGTGGTATCTCAAACGCATTTGAACTACTGCGCTACGTGTGGAAGTGAACTTTTAACTTTCCTATGAATTACTGTAGTATATTTCCCCTCGCAACTCTCCCTGCGCATGGAGGGACGAAAAGACATTTACGTAACTGGTTTGATGTTGATTCATAGCTGCTGAACAACTTCCCTTCTCCCCTGGCGTCACTTTTTCGCTGTTAGTATAAGTTACAGCGATCTTTTTTCTCCAAGTACTTAAGAGAGCACGACAACTCTGTTTGAAGCTGTCTGCAAAATGATCCCACCACCTGTTTTCAACAAGCTCCCTGACCTGCAATTCCGCGCAGGAAAAATGAAATATGCAGGCGGAATTGTAACAGCCGACAAGAGAAAGGGTTACCTTACATTTTTTTCGGCTGGCACAAGCGCTGTTGAGATGATCTGGGCATCCGAGTCCGAGAAATCGGCACCCATTGTGTTGCCTCGCGGAAAGACCACCGTTAGTTTTGTGGCCCAGTGCAAGACCGGACGTGTGCTTTTATTCGAAGCAAATGTGAATGACGAGAAAAAACAATATTTCTTCTGGCTGCAGGATAAATCGGAGCAGAAGGACAGTGCTTATTTGGCGGCCCTGGAGAGCATGCTCGCAGAGCGCACGGCTAACAATCGACCAAAGGCAACCGTCAACCTTGAAGATTTCAAAAAGATTTTGGCGTCAGTGTCCAAGTCGAAGAAGGATATCAAGCTGACTGACGTTTTGTCCTCCTCTATTGTGAGTGAAGAACTGAGCAGTGACCCCACCTATTACAAAGCAAAACTCGCGGACTACTTGCCGAGAGATGGTGGAGAGCAGGATGACATCCTCTCTCAAGTGAAAAACCCGCAAGTTTCACAAGCAGTAACAATGCTTGAGGCTGCATTACAAGACCCTGCAACTTACAGACAGCTCTGTGCCTCATTTGGTGTTCCTGATACCGACCCTAACGGAGGTGTATTGGCGTTTCTCAACGGAATTATTGCGGCAGCGAAGAAGCCCTGAGCGCGATGTTATTTTTGAATGCACGTATTCAGTTCTTTTTCTTGTGCCTCTAAATTCTCTGTTTGCGATGCCCAGCTACTAGAAACAAAAATTTCCAAAACTCATTGCAATTGGAAAGAGTCTCAATGACTATAAATTCTTGTGGGTCTTATCAACTGGGTTTGACGCCGTTTTATAGTTATTTACACAGCCGTTGATATCAGAGATAAAAGGCATACTGATGATGATAAAGACAGCTAATGCTAGCTGTAGCTTTGCTTTGTACTGAATTCTTTAGTCCCACCTGAGAAAAAGTGGAGATGTAGGTGCATCAACTTGATCAGCATATTTGCAGCTTTTTATCTTAAATTTTTTTTTTTCACCATTACGAGCCACCCTATTTTTAAGCGCTTCTTTTTTATATTAGTGCTATTACTTCATGCTTGATGCATAGGCTGCAGAACAATACAATACAACACTGATGAAAAAAAGCGTGCACCTTTGGCAGGGGATTCAGCCTGAACTTCATCGTTACTCTCACGCGACATTTCATGAAGGAACGCACAGACAGGCCCCTGGAGACTCTACACCGTGGCGTGACGTCTCTTCACCGGTTAACAGGTTCCGCGCTTGGTGGTTGGCGCCGGCAGCCAAAGGAAGCGTTATTGCTGCTTGGAGCTTGACATGTGTTATCGGCGCGTATTGCTTCAGTATTCAGCAAGATGCAAAGGGAACTTACCTGCTGAATAATGTTCTGCTTCGCAATTTGCACGAAGAGTCACAGCGAGCTAGCGCCAACGAGGAGCGTGCAGGTGCGCTACAAGAGGCAATGCGGCAGTACCTTGCGGAGGAGACGAGCCGCAAGCAGAACACCGCGAACCTGGCAGAGTACGTGGCGTCTAGCGAAAAGATGAAAGCTGGGATTGTAAATTACGAGTTAGAACTAGTACGAGAGAGAGGAAGAGCAGACGCTACCCACGAGCGCAATCAGAAGCTTGTGAAGGAGCTGTTGGCTGCCAGGCAAGAAGTGGCACGAGTTCAGAAGGACAACGCTACTTTGGTTGGGGAGGTCGAGAAATTGCAGCGGTTACTGAAGCGCTCAGGTAAGCTTTGAGTGGGGATTGAAGTGAAAGTATTATTACTGACGCTTTCTCACGTTCTGCGCCATCGCAGCAGATTTTCTATTGCAGAGAAAAAAAAAAAATAGCAAGCTTAGGGCATTTACAGGAAGATTCTGTTTTCCAGATTTTAAAGGTGACACACACGCACACACACCCACAGAAGCGAACTCTGTCTGTGTCTTATTTTCGCCCACTGACAGTGCACTACAAGGAGTCGCAGTTTTGCCTTTCAAACCGCAACTGCTTATTGAGTAAGCTGTGATTGATGTGGTAATGCACCACCAATCAGCTTATTTTTATTTCAAATTCTCACTGTACCTTTTAACATTGCCGCTTTGTTTCTGTGATTATGTTTTCTGGAGAGAAACTGGAAGAATTCACCACTCAAGAAAGGCGCAAAGGAGAAAAACAGGGATCCTTACATGGTACGAGGTGATGAAGGAACCCAAGGACGAGATAAGGAGCTTCGCACAGGTGTACAAGTACAACTTGAAGCCGTTGGCCGTCGACCGCTTTGCCGCCTTCCTGAAAAAGTATGACACTGGCGAGAAGTACCGTCGCGATCTTCTGCGCGACTTGTTCAACTTGATTCGAGAGCAGTGCTGTGAAAATCGACTTGTTGATGAGTTAAAGGCAGATGCGGTCATCAGCTTACAAGAGGCAAAGATAAAGGGATGCCTAGGCGCCGAGGGGTCGTCATCTGTGCAAGTTGTCTCTCTGGACGCTGTTCCCAGAGTCTTTGTCGACGAGGTAAGTAACGATCTGAGGGTAGGCAGCTCCTCCACTGCATTGAACCGCCTTCAGTGCCTTAATCAGCGCTATGCACTCGCTCGTCGGCGTTGTTTACGATGCGGGCTCTACCAGAAATCGGTGGATCAGCGTGCGTTACAAGACGGTTCCCTAGTTCTTTTGCCCACCTCTGCGCTTGAAGGGCTCGATTCAAATCTTCAGATTGCTGTGCTTGGGCTCCTGGTAGTGCGCGATGACGAAGTGTTCTTGGAGGATTTAAGGGGAAAGGTTAAACTGAAATTCAGTGAGCAGTCGCGGGTCACACAGCACTGCTTTCTAGGAAATGGGTTCATGGCTGTAGTGAGCGGGTTCTGGGTGAACAGCTTTCTCCAGGTCGCACGAGTGGACCTCCCGCCAGCAGAGCGGCGGGAGGTCACGCTGCGCGATGTCGGCCCTAGCATGGACCTATTCGGACTGGCCCCGCAGTACCCCATGGAGGCTTTGCGAGAGGAGAGAACGCGGGTACAGAGTGTGATCATTGTCATGGCGCATGTACACCTCGACAAGGCGGGCACAATGAACAAGTTGGCTCGCTTTTTTGAGAGGATGCAGGGTTTAAGTGAGTCAGATCTGCGCGAGGTTACCTTTATCTTCACGGGAGACTTTTCGTCCGTCCCGCTCCACTTTGGCGATGCGTCTCACTTGCCTGACATCTTCGATAATTCGGACCGCATGCAGGTCCTCCTAGACGGACTAGGTCGTTGCATCGCTGTCAATGCTCCCACCGCAGCACAGTATAGCCATTTTGTGCTTATCCCAGGCCCTAGCGACATGACCGCCTTGCAGGGCTTTCAGCCACAAACGCCCATCGCCGCACACTTCGCCAAGGGCGTGCAGAGTCGAACAAAGAAGCTCACCCTCGCACCGAATCCTTGCCGGTTGCGCTTTCACACGCACGAGGTCATCATCGCTCGCCGTAATTTCCTGCGCGATTTTCAGCACGGCGAGTCGCTCTATCCATGGGACCGTTATCGAGCAAGGGAGCACACCGACGCGGCACCGAATCAGGGTGCTCCTAGTGGGGTCGAGACAGTCACTGCAACATCGTTTGAGCGCGTTACCAAGACGGTGCTGGACGAGGCGCACCTTTCACCCAGCATTGACGAGGTGGTTTTGTGGAAAGTGGACGACGCCTTGCGCATTCCGGTGCTGCCGCACACGATGCTGCTGTGCGACTCAACGGAGCAATGGGAGTGCCACTACAAAGGTGTTCATGTCGTGAACCCCGGCTCCTTTGCCGTCGGTGGCACATTCCTTTGGTACACTCCTGCAGACGGGCAGTGCAGCCTCAGCAAACTGGAGTAAGAGGCTGTCTTACTGATGGAACCACCACACACATAGCTGGCTGTCGTGTAGCATGCGCACTTGCGATTGTGGTTGCGCCTTACTTCGACTGTTGACATGGAAGGCAGGAGAGGTTCAGAGCCTAAGAGGCCCATTTTCACTAGAGCCTTGTTCTTTTCCCGTTTACTGGTGTGCGTAGCCGCATCCAAGTTCCGTGCTCCTAGATGACAGCAGCGTGCATGCAGTTGTCCAGTGACAATCAAGTGTATTTCTCTGCTTGTGTGCTTGCTGCTCAAGTGAAGCAAGCTCTCCTTCATGACTGCCAGCCCTTACGAATTTTTTTTTCTGGAAGGGACTGTCCTCATGACCTGGGAGACCTCAGTGCGTGGCATCTCAGGGTCCAGCATCCCACTCTGTCTGGGGAAGCCGAACAGCCCCCCTATCCCTGCCAACACCGAGCCGCCTCTGGTGGCGGCAGGGTCAAGCACCTACGACGTGAGGAGGTCAGAGCGATATATCGCTGCGGATGGCGTTGCGTCGGAGCGACCTGCAGCAGCGAACACCCGTGTGCCATCCATGTGGTGGGCACCGCGTCAGCGTGACTCACCGGGCCCTCGCTGCCCACTGGTGGAGGGAAGCTGAGCCACCCCGGGAGGAGGGATGCACCAGGTGGTGACCCGCACAACGGGCACGGCTGTGAGGTGGCCTGTGTGGCGGGGTGGGTGGGCAGAGGGTGAGGCAGTGGCCGTGTTCCGATGACTGGGTCGGCGCATTGCTGTGACGTGCTCACGGCCGCTTTGCATCACGCGACAGGCCGGCGGTAGAGTGGGGCGTGAACCCGTGTTGTGTGGAAAAGAGTGGGCATGCTCAAAAGAAAAACGAAAAGGAGGCCGCAGCAACGGATTACACAACTGAGTGTTGACGGCACGCGATATTGTGAGCTGTCAGACTGGAACTGCCTCGGAACACAGAACTTCTGGAGAGGATTCCGTGGAAGAGACGTTTGCTTTTTCTTCCTCCTCCTCTCTTTTGAATGAAAAACGCAAAGTGTGAGGCGCACCAACTCATACAGCGCGAGTGTACCCGGCAAAAAGTTAATGCATTTGTGGGTGCGTGCCTCATCTTGAACTTCCTCTTTCAAGCATCACTTTCACCTTTCTCACCGTTCGCTTGCGCGAGTTGCTGGTGCGTGGGCGTTCTGAGAGGCACAGAGCCACGCGCACCTATCGAGCGTACCCCGCAGACAGCAAAAGGAGACACACACACACGCACTCACAAGGGGATCGAGGCGTGAGAAGCGGTTCTGAGGAACAGAAGCGTGACAGTTCAGCTCTGCTGTTCTTAAGGGTAGCCGCGCGTAGTCCATAATGAAGCGTCCTCGCGGTGGCTACACGGACACCAACGATGAGCGCGCCGACAAGGTGCACAACTTCATCAAGGGTCTTCGTTTTTCTGTCCCGCTCTACCGCCTCCGTGAGCAGCAGGAACGCCGCGCGTGCCCCAAGTGTAACAAGCGTCGCCTCTTCTACTGCTACGACTGCCTCACTGCCGTACACCCAGAGTCCCATCCACCACCGCTGGGGCTTCCGCTCAACGTGTATGTGGTGCTGCACCCCAACGAGCTTCGCAGCAAGAGTACCAGTTTAGCTGCATCAACAATTTCCCCCGACTTGCACATTGTAGAGTATCCAGCGGTGCCGGGGCAGCTGGAGCCAGAGAGTACTCTGGTCTTGTATCCCAGCGAGCAGAGCGTGGAACTGCACGAGGTGGAGCATCTTGGCCAGTACAAGAATGTCGTCTTCATCGACAGCACGTGGCAGCAGAGCAAAGCGATTGTGCGGGATGAGCGGGTGAAAAAGTTTAAGCACGTCCGCATCAAGTCGCAGACGTCGCTCTTCTGGCGCTTCCAAAACAATGACCCGACATACCTGGCCACCGTCGAGGCAATCTACTACTTTCTGCGCGAATACATCACGCATGTGAATAAAGTGAAGGCACAGTCGAAGCACAGTGGCAGCATCCCGTCCCCACCACCGCCCGCGCACCAGGTAGAAGCGAAGGATAGCGAAGCCTCCACTTCAGCCTCCAACGAAGTCAGTCCGAATACCACTGATGAGACGGCAAGCAGCGCCGACGCCGCAGCCTTCTATCACGGGGAGGTGGATGACCTCCTCTACTACTACATCAACCAGTACATCGGCGTTCAACAGCGCTACACTAGCAGCGATTCGAACAAGTACACCGATCGCCACTTCAGCGGGTACATTATCCAAAACACCTCATGGGACAAGCTCCTTGTGCCGCCGCCAGCTGACAGTAACGCTAGCGAAACGGCGGCCGAGGCGCCACGTGAGACCGCTGAGTAGGGGTAGGGCGCGCACATATGTGTATCTCTTCGAATGTGCATGCCTGCGTTGCTTTAAGACTTCCACAGACTCGGCGGGCGAAGCAACCTTACAATGACAGCGTTCACCGGCATGTCACTGGTGTTTGTGCGTGTGAAGAGAAAGCCTTGGGTGTTTTTACCCTCTTCAGTGCGGTTGCCAGAGAGTGAGAGCACGCCCGCAAAGTCATTTCTCCAACAGCCCCCCGCCCCTTTCATCCACACCCCACTCGTTAACACGTGTAGGATCCGTAAAACAACAACGCGAGGCGACAAAAAAAGGGGTTTCACGTCGCATCGCCTCATTCAGGCGACTTTGCTGTTCCTCGCGGCCGTGACCTACGGGTGGGTGCCTCAGAGGAAGAAGTAGCCCCTCCCTCCCGTTCGTTGCAACCGAAGAGTGCAGTTCCGAGCTGCGTATGCAGGGGGCTTCTGCAGCAGCGTTTCCTCTCTATGAGTGCGAGTTGACGCTCCTTGCAAGGAGCGATGCAATAGGTGTGCTGAGCGGAGCAGGATTTCACCCACCCTCTTCCATTTTCTAGCGAAGGAGGCGTGTTGTGATGAGCGATGCGTCTGCGCCACATTTGGACGCTCTTTCACGCACAGACGTACATGTTGATGAGGATACAAACACCCATGCATACACACATCCATACACACACTGCTCTCTTCCTTCTCCATACGAAATAATTCTCTATCTTCACCATCGTGGCACCTTTCGCTCTGTGCTACATTGCACAGCTCACCATCTCTCTCCTCCCCAATACGTACACTCACGTGTTAGATCACCCACGCTACACTGCCTGGACGTCAACCCGCGGCTGAATCGAGAGCGTATGCGTGTGAGTGGGAGGGTCGCTCCCTGTGACCAGCGCCTCCCTACGTTCCTCAAAGCTGCTCTCAGCTAATCTTTTTTTTTTTGCTGTTTTGCCTTGCACCTCCTGTAGCAGTATTCCTCACCTTGGCATCTACATCCAGAGAGGCACACTTAAAGATAGCGGCAAGGTAAGGGCTTTTCTGTCATCCTTAGTGCGGCGGTTTTCTCTTCCTCGAATGCCACCAAAGGGTTTCAAGTCGGCGCCCACGGCGAAGGGCCCCGTCGCTGCCGCTGCCGCCTCGAAGCGGAAATCGGCAATGCAGAAGGGTGGCGCAGCTGCAAGCACGGTATCTGAGGTGGCCGCGCCGCCTGTCGATGGCAAGGATATCTGGTTAGCGACGGATGCCCTGCAAAAGACAAATGCGATGCGCAACTACTTCCAACTCGAGCGAGACCGCATCATCGCCTTCTGGAACATCTCCAAGAAGGAGCTCGAGGGCGTCAAGGAGTCGATTCGTGAAAAGGAGCAGGAGAAGGCAGAGCAGGCGGAGCGGCATGAGGTGGAGAAGCAAATCTTCAAGCAGAAGATCCGCCACCTGCTGTACGAAAACCAAGTTCATGTGTCTACCATGAAGGAGGAGGCACATCGTGCGCTGACGAGTCGGGAGGAGGAGTACCGCGCGAAGGAGAGCAACGTTGCTCGAAACCTGCGCGACACCAAGCTGGCGGACCGTGAGCTGGAGGTGCGGCATCTGGAGCAGCAGCGCGCTCTGCTTACTCAGCAGGACAAGGAAATCGCGGAGCAGCAATCGAACTTTGAGCGAGAGATCAAAGAGATGCACCTCAAGTATGAACACCTTCTAAAGAGTTTGCGCGAGGAGATGGACGAGGCCCGGAAAGAGGAGCTCGCTCGCATTGAGGAACGTAAGGAGAGGCACATCGCGGAGTTGAAGGAGACCCACGAGCGCACCTTCAAAGAGATCAAGGACTACTTCAGCGAGATCACCTCAAACAACTTAGAAACCATTCGCACTCTCAAAGATGAGGTGTGCGCTCGAAAGCGGACCGAAACCCACAATGAGCGCACTATGTACGAAGTGGCGCAGCGGAACAAGAGACTCACCGAGCCGCTCGCCAAGCTGCAAAGCCAGAAGAAGTCCCTCGAGTCGGAGCTGGAGAACTACTTGTCGAACAAGGAGGCCCTCGCAGAGGTGAAGCGGAGCATCAAGGATACCCAGCAGGAAATCCAGACCATTTCCTGGGAGCACGAGGTCCTCTTGCAACGTTACACGAAACTCGTCGAAGACCGCGATATTATATTGAAAAAGTACAACGCTATGCTCCAAGATATCCAGCGCAAGTCCGCCTTCCGACGTGTGCTTATCCAAAAGAAGCTGGAGCTGGTGCAGACGCAGTTGGACGGACGCGATGCGAAGCTGACGGAGCTACTGAAACGCGCTAACGTGAACCCGGATGACATGAAGGAGTTAGAGCAGAAGGTGCACGACATTATCTCGGAGAAGGACAAGACGGTCGAGGACCTGAAGCAGCTGCTGCTCCGCCTCACCACCCAAAGCGAGCGCGTTGTCGCCACGTACGAGTCCTACATGGAATGTAATGGTGTTTCGGGGTGGGTCGGCACCCCAGGCTCCACATCTGTGGCAGCGTCGGTTTGCGCATGAAGCGAAAAAAAGCAGAGATGAGTACCCTGGCTAGTGCACTGTTTTTTCTTCTTCTCGTACCTGTTGGTCGCCGATCATCGTGTTGTGGTGTTCATCCTGTGCGGACTCACCAGTATATGTCTGCTTGTAATGGGTGTGCTTGCCGGCGCGGATGAAGGAGCCGTGCGCCGTCTTGTGCTGAGCTGGCTTCCTTTTCTCCTCCTGTTCCTCTGCATGTGTGTCTATGCCCGTGTGACCTTGGAAGGGACTCCCGCAGAGGTATACGTATGCGATTCTCAGGCTTTGTCGCCCCTTTGCTCGGTCCTTCGAGAGGTCCTCATTACTGCTGTCACGCACACGCACACTCGTGGACCCGTGACACACCCTCCTTTCTTGACTTCGTTGTTTTTCTGTCGACCTGTGTGTGTGTGTGTGTGTGTGTGTGTGTGTGTGTGTGTGTGTGTGTGTGTGTGTGTGTTAGCTCTGTGTGCGTTCTATTTGTCTTTACCTGTACCACGCTCTCCTCTTGTGTGTATGTAGGCGCATTCGGTCTCTGGCCCGCCCTTTGTCCATCTCTGACTCCGCTTTACCCTTCCTTCGCTTTCGCTCCACGTTGTTGTCATGTATGTTATCATTTGGGCACGTGCTTGCTCCTCACCACCTTTCCCTCTCTTGCTCTCGTTCACGTTTACTTCTTTGTTGCCGTAGCGAGCACGTTTTCCGAGTGGACGTTTGCCCACCCACCTCCAAACAGCCAGGAGGAAGAGATCAACATGCTGCCTCTCTGCAGCGTGCCTTCATGCACCATTTATGCGACTACACAAGCACACTTGCTCAAGCAGAAAGATATGCCGCCTCGCATGTGCACGCTCCTCTTCTATTCCTCAGACAAGGGCCTTACGATTTGATGTCCCTCTCCTAGTCGCTCCACTGATTTAACTCTCTTTCTTATGCAATTTCTTCCCTTCCCTTCCCTTTTCCTCACCTCGCTGCATTTCCCATCGTGATTAAACGTTCTTTCTACGTTTTCTGTGTTGTGCTTGCGCTTCACACCACCACATGCCCTCTCGCCCTCACACGCTTACGAAACTCGTACAGCAGTGAGGAAGGTACGCATCCGTGAGTGCGCAGCTCGTCTCTCTCTCCCTTTCTCTCTCTCTCTTTTGCCTCGAGGTGTAAGAGAGACGAATAATCCACCAAAGGGGTGAAAGAAAAAGGGAAAATCTCCTCTTCCCACCGCTGCACAGTTACGCACGCAGCGACTCCACACTTACCCACTCCATAAGGAAAAATAAAAGCACACGTCACCAAAGAGAAAATGCCTGTCTACGACATCGCCTCGCGGAAGCGGAAGAACCTGCTGCGTCGCTGGGCGGAGGAGGCGGCCCCGCACTCAGAGGATAAGGATCATTCTCAGGGGGAGGACGAGGAAGAGGAGGAGGGTTTTGAGGATGAGGAATACTTGGACTCTGATGAAGAGGTAGAAGAGGTGGAGGAGGCCCTCCCAAAGGCGTCAGGGGCATCAAAGAGGGGAGCGGCCGACGCTGCATCCAAGTCGGCTGCCGCTACTGCTTGTGCCACCCGCGTGGAGTTTAGTGAGCCGGCGCAGTGGGTGGAGCGCATGGCCCTCACATCGACCCGCTCCCTACCGAGCGATCTCAACGCCGACGATGATCCGAAGCGCGAGGAGGCGTTTATTCAGCAGACACTACTCTCCGTGATGCGCGGTATCTCGCTTCTGGAGGAGGCTGGTGTGCCCTGGAAGCGACCGGATGACTACTACGCTGAAATGTACAAGAGTGATGTGCATATGAATGATGTGCGGCAGGCGATGGAGGCCTCGAAAGCGCGCATCGAGGCGCAGGCGCACCGCCGCACCATGAAAGAGCAGAAGAAGTACGGCAAGGAGGTGCAGGCCGAGGTGATGCGGCAGCGTGCCAAGTACAAGCGTGACATGCAGGAGAGCTTGAGCGACTGGCGCAAGAAGCGACGCGGCAATGGCTCGCTGCAAGACATGCTGAGCGACGATGAAGGCGATAGAGACGCAAAGCGCTTCAAGGCGCAGCGTACGCCTCGCGCGCGCAACCTCCGCCCGGGCGGCAACAAGCGACCTGGAAAGAACGCGCGCCGTCATCGTTGATTCTCTGGTGACTCTGTGTACACCCGTTACGGAGGTGGCGATGGCACATATGGAGCAGTGCTGGCGCCGTGTGCTGGCACATGCGTGCCACTTTCTTCTGTGTGTACCGAGGGATTTTCTGATCGGTTAATAAGGTGGGGCCATCAGTGCCTCTGTGCCTCTCTGTCTGTGTGTGTAAGCAACCTTTGCCTGTCTCTCTTCTCCTCTTCTACTGGGCTCTCATTATCTATTCCTTAGCGCTGCACACTCGGAGTATTGAGTGTGCAGCGCCAGCAGAGGAGGAGGAGGGGCATGCGTCGGGCTAGGCGCAGGGCTCATGTTGGCATCGTATACACACAACTGTGCATGCGTCCAGCCAGTCTCTAAGGATGAGGACACAAGCGGGATAAAAAGTCCTAAAGCGTTCACATGCGTACAGCGTCTCATCAAAAAAAAAAAAAACGTGACACCGTTGTGTGCTTCCGGTTCCAGGCGACTTCTCATATGAAGTGGACGGAAATTCACCGGGATGAGTGGCGTTCGTGCATGCGTGCATCAGTGCGCACATGCGCTACTACATATCCTTGACCATGACCACTTCTCTTTTCCAGCACCGTCATGCTCCACTCGTGGCGCCGCACCTAGGCTGAGCGCGTGATGCGCGCAAAGCGAGAAGAAAGAAGGCACGCGGGGTGATGATGGAGGGAGGAGGCGCTGTTGTCTTAGCCTTCCTCTCTATGTTACCCTGCTTCCCCCTTCGCCATTTTCACTCGAGTGTGTCGTGTTGCTGCTGCTCCTTTCGACCCTTCTCTGCATTCCTGCCTGCTACTGCTTTCTCTTTCTTTATGGTTGCTTGCTCAATCCTATTCCCTGGTGTCTCTCTAACTCCGATACGCTCACCTCGCTCATGCTTATCATAATTCTGGGCCTCCGCTTCTTTATGCTATCCCGCATTGTACCGGTGCTCGAACAACGCATGCCAAACAACAACACCCCACCCAAACAAAAAAAAACATAATGAGGACTCCGTAGTGTTGATTCACGAGATTTACTCCTTTCTCTCAACACCACTCCTTCCGCCA
This sequence comes from Leishmania braziliensis MHOM/BR/75/M2904, assembly GCF_000002845.2. Taxonomy (NCBI): domain Eukaryota; phylum Euglenozoa; class Kinetoplastea; order Trypanosomatida; family Trypanosomatidae; genus Leishmania; species Leishmania braziliensis. Next base: position 658,478 of record NC_009326.2, read on the forward strand.
GCCCCCCCAAAGCTCTGTTGCACGTTTCTTCCGCATCAGCGACTTCAGCCTGTTCTACGTGGCTGCATTGCCATTACTTCTTGCTCGTCTTTGTCTTCTAGTTTATCACGTTCTACAGCTGCACACACCGCTACCTGCTGTCTGGTTCAGCTCTTTGCCCACGCCTCGCTCTCTTCTTCTTTCTCCTTCCGTCTTTGTCATCTCTGTCCTTCACGCTCTTGCGGAGAGAGAGAGAGAGGTCGACACGTCATCTTTGTTGGTCTTTGCTGCAGCGAAAGGAAGTGCTGCGTCCGTTCTGGACACACACACCCACACCCACACATACATACATATATATACATACTCTTTACCTCTCCGTTGTTGTCCCCGTCGACGCTTGTTCTTTTACTATTCTGCGTGCTCCTTTGGTGTTCTCTATCTGTGCCCCTGTTGCCATACTCCCGCTTCGCTCTCTCTCTCTCTTCAGCTTTTCATTTGCTTCTAGCACTTCTCTACTGGGTGTGCGCTTGAGTCCTTGTTGCTCTAGCTTGACTGCCCCTCCTCCTGTGTTCTTCCTATATAGCTATATTCTCCCGTCTCTGCCCACTGTTTTCCTCTGCCCGTCTAACGCGGCTCTGGTGTGGAGGGTGCCGGTGAGCCCAGCACTCCCACGTCTCGTATTCTCCACCCACGCACGTGCCCCGATACACATACACTCACACACTCACACACTCACAACATCATCGACACACGAAAGCCACACAAGAAAACAGAAGGTAGAGAAGCCTTCGCAGCGCGCTGACAACTGACGGCCAAGATAAAAAAGTGCATTCAGCTGCGCTTCACGCACCCCCCGCACACGCACACACACGAGATTCACACAAGCGGCAAGGAGAAAGAGATGCGCAGTCGTTGAAACCGGGGGTACAACTTTCTGCAGCCAGCGCGTTTTCTGTGTCTGCTTTGTATTTCTTTTTTTTTGCACATCAACGAAGTTGATGCTGCCGCTCCCTTGAAGGGGACAAAATCTTCTCTCTTCACAGACAAGAAAGGCACCGCTGAAGAAAAAAACGAAAGGAGATGCCGTCCGAGTCGTGCCGCTGGTACCCGGATACAGTGACGCACCACAAGCAAGGTGACAGCTACACCGTCTCTCGCGGCCGCAACCACAATCCGTTCGACTTGGCCACCTGCGATGCCCGCATCATCGAGTACGCGCGTACCAACCGCCATGAGGCGAAGGCGTCTGCTGTTATTAACGAACTGCACCCCCAGTTTAGAGGCCTGGTGCGCGGGGTGACATGCGAGTTTTTGCTACGTTCGTCCATCACGCAACTCGGTGTCAACGCCGTGAACATCGAGATTGACATTGATCCTAAGCAGCGCCGCGCCATTATTACGATGGATCTCGTCGCCCTGGCTCCTCTCGCGGTGCTCATGCTGGACTACATTGCTGTTGGTGCCCACGTCGGCAAGCTCTTCGCGTTGGAGTCGAACCGCGTGGTACGCAATATGGACTATATTACTCGTCTCCTGAACGCTGTGAACCAGCGTGGCCAGCCGCTGCTAGTGTATGGCACCGATGAGGCGCCGAACTGGGACCTGAAAATTGTGGATGGCCGCGCGGTGGCGTACCTTCCCGTGCTGCCTGGAACGTTCACGTATAGCGGCGAGATTCATGGGTTACTGCCCACGATCGGAATGGCGCTGCGCAAGGGTACCGCGTACAAAGACCTCATCCGCCTGCATCAGCAGTTCCACGAAGGCTACACGCGCGTGGCCGCATCGTTGGGGGTGCTGATGGTGCGTGGGCACGCCATGCACTTCCGCACTGTATTTGGTCGCGTGGTGGATAACCTTTTGCCGAAAGGGCTGCACTCCATGAGCTCTCGGCTCATTGAGCCGGAGGAGGGCCTGGCGGACGCCCACTCTCGGGAGCGCGTGTTCGTTTTCTACGGCGACTCAGTTGACGAGCTCACCCACGTTCCCATTGAGTTCTACACGCTAGAATCGTACCGTGAGCAGGTGCCCTTCTCACTGCGCAAGACGCTGGCGGACCGCTGCAGTACAACGAGCAGCATTCTGCGCGCCTTCAAGAGTGCGCCGAAGGGTGACCTGCCGTGCTGCGCGTACGTCTGTAAGGGCGGCCAGTTCACGGAGATGCGCGAGGACGACTGGATCGTAGCGGACCCGAAGCAGACAACATACGTCGGGATCGAGAATCCGGTGGAGCAGCAGGAACTGGTGCAGCGGTACACGTATCAGCAGTGTGAGTATGCGATCCTCTCTGCGATTGCGATTGATGACATCACGAGCGACGGTGTTCTTTTCACCCGCTACTTCCCATCGCCGTGCTTAAAATCCCTCATTCTCTCGCGAGCGGTGTGTAAGAAGCTGCGCGCTATCTTTTTCACCAGGGCATCGCGCCACTACGGCTCCTTCTTTAGCCAGGAGGATGCGGCGATGCTAGGCGACCTCAACACGTTCGGCATCGGCGTCTTTGAGGTCAATGAACAGAAAGGGGAGGTATACCAGTACATTCGTCGCCCCGGCCGCGACAGCGGCGCCTTCGTTCCTCTCGAGCGTCGTCAGGAGTACCTCAGCGCCACTTTCTTTGGTGTGTACGGCTCAAACCTCATAGCGGGTGACTTCGAGGCGGAGCTGATGACATTGCTGAGCGGCATCCTGCACATCCGTAAGACATGCCAGCATCCGCTCTTGAATGAGAAGAAGCCGCTAGCGCTCGTAACGGGCGGAGGTCCTGGCGCGATGGAGGTCGGCAACCGTGTGGCCAAGTCCCTCGGCATTCTCTCGTGTGGGCTCATCGTCGACTTTGGCAGCGTGGCTGCGAAGCCGGGTGCCACCATCAACGAGCAGAATCAGAACCCGTACGTGGAGGCTCACTTCACGTACCGCGCTGACAAACTCGTGGAGCGGCAGTCGGACTTTAACTTAGACTTCCCCATCTTCCTCACCGGTGGCATTGGCACGGACTTCGAGTACGCCTTGGAGGAGGTGCGCCGCAAGGTGGCGACGGTGCCACCCTACCCGGTTATTCTCTTTGGCACGACGGAGCACTGGGGCGCCAAGATCTCTGGTCGCTTCCAAGCTAACCTGCAGAGCGGAACCATCAGGGGATCGGAGTGGATCTGCACCGTGCCGTGGGTCGTCTCCACTGGCGCGGAGGCGCTAGAGGTGTACCGACACTTCTTTGTGGGCAACCTGCCGGTGGGGCCAAACCAACCCACAAATGATCGTGGGTTTATGGTGGCAGCCGAGTACTTAGCAAAAGCGAAATAAATGTATACCTGTACTCGAGTACGCACTCACACGTGGAGAGGCAACGCCACCCGCACCTCAGAACTGCGCGCTGAGGGCCAATCACAAGGCTGGTGGCGCAGCTGAAGGGACCAGAGGGCCCTTTTTCCTCGCATTCAATGTCTTTTTTTCTTTCTCTTCTTTCACTGGTTGACACGAGTCGTTGCCGTACCGCTTTGTGGTGCCCCCTTTTCTCTTAGCTCTTTGGTGGGCGAGTGTGTATCAGTGAATCTCTCTCTGTTGGGGGAGTGGTGGAGGTGGAGGAAGAGAGAGACACCACCTATCGTGCTGGAGCGCCGTGCTCTTCGCACTTGTTCTTCCGTTTTGTTTTCCCTTCTACCCCTCCTGTAGTCCATTTTTCAGCACCCCCTTTTTTCCACTCTATTTTGATCTGGTGCCATGCCTCCGCCCCCTCTTTCTCTGTTGGCGGTCCTTTGCCCGTTTTCTTTCTTCCGTTGAGTTGCATGTGGCTGTGGCAGCCCAAGGGTGATGTCTCTCTTCCTCTTCTCGCATTCCCTCCCTTCCTCCTCGTGTTGATGGCGTGGAACACCTCAGTGCGTGGCATCTCAGGGTCCAGCATCCCACTCTGTCTGGGGAAGCCGAACAGCCCCCCTATCCCTGCCAACACCGAGCCGCCTCTGGTGGCGGCAGGGTCAAGCACCTACGACGTGAGGAGGTCAGAGCGATATATCGCTGCGGATGGCGTTGCGTCGGAGCGATCTGCAGCAGCGAACGCGTGTGCCATCCATGTGGTGGGCATCGCGTCAGCGTGACTCACCGGGCCCTTGCTGCCCACTGGTGGAGGGAAGCTGAGCCACCCCGGGAGGAGGGATGCACCAGGTGGTGCCCCGCACAACGGGCACGGCTGTGAGGTGGCCTGTGTGGCGGGGTGGGTGGGCAGAGGGTGAGGCAGTGGCCGTGTTCCGATGACTGGGTCGGCGCATTGCTGTGACGTGCTCACGGCCGCTTTGCACCACGCGACAGGTCGGCGGTAGAGTGGGGCGTGAACTTGCATTATATGACACGGAATGGACACGTTAAAAGAAATCCCACTCTATACGTTGTGGGAGCTTTCTGCATCTGGGAAAGACGCATCTCGCCTGAGGGCACCGCACTGCCGCTGTTATGCATGCTGATGTGACTTCCGCTACTACTGTCGTCACCGCTCTCTCTTTCTGTGTACTGATACCGTTCTTTTTTTTTTTTGCAAAAGCACGCACCCGCGAAGGCACTTGCGTGCTACTTTCACATGCAGCACACAGGGTAGAAGTACCCAGAATTCATAATGTTGCCTGGGTTATGTGTTCGTGGCTGGATTGTGATGTGTTTCATCTCGATCCTTCTCTTCACCGCCGTCGCTGCTCCAGCTGCTTACATCTCCAAAACACGCTGGCGTACGATCTATGTCGCTGTTGCCACGCCAGTGGTGTGGGTCATCTACAATGCTGTGCTCTACTTAATTCTCTACCGTCCTATGGTGCGCTGCGCGAGCATGCTGAGGTGCGGTGCGTTCTGCAAGACGAAGCATGCCGACGGTACAAGCAACGTGAAACTCTTCACGAAGGAGATGTACCAGCTGAACAATGCCTTGCACGCCCTCAAGTGTGAGACGGCAGAGATTAGGGCTGCGACGACGCTGATCAATCAGCAGCTTGATGGGCATATGGGGGACGGCTCGCATCACGAGGTCAACAGTCCTATCACAGTGCTGACGCCGGCGATGTATTTGCAATGAAGCTCCTGTGTGTGGATGCGGTGCCAGATGGGTCGGTCTTGTTTTCTGTTGTAGCATGTTTCGATCGGCAGTGTTCAATTGTAGTCGTTGTCGCACTCTTTTACACCCCTCTTTGCTTTTTTCTGCCGGCGAAATAAGTTGTCTCGGTTCTTTCTTTCTTTCCAGTGCCCATTGCACACTGTTTTGGTGGTTGCATGCACGTGCGTGTGCGTCCAAGGTGCGTGTTGTGCGTGTGCGTGTGTGTGTGTGCGCGCTTCTTGCCTGCTTTGAGTGTTGGACTTGTGCATGTGAAATCGCCCTTTCTATCCCTTTGGAGCACCTTTCCACCCAACTTTTGTGTTCTCGGTGAGTCCTGGATAAGCACCGTTTTGCTCTCGTCTTCTTTAGCTTGCGTCACCCTGTGAGGTGGTTGCGCCTCCCTTTTTTCTATCCTCACCTACATCTTCCTTGGCTGCCCCCCTTCTTTCTCCACTTCATCTTATCCGGATTCATTCTCGGAGGCAGCACTCGACAGACTTCGTCTTTGAAGTCGATCCTCTATCATCGCTCTCCCTCGAAGATATCAACGATTCACAGCGATGAGGTGGCGATAGAATTGAAGCAGCAACCCATGCAAAAAAAAAAGTAAAGAAAGCGAAGGCCAGAGGTGCGTGCACCTTCAGAGGTTGAGAGGGACAACACACGCATTCATTGTTGAAAGGCGAAGAGATGTGGAGGCTATGCGTGCGTGTAGAACAATGCCGGGTCACCGACTTCTTTACGGTGTACTCTGTGTGGCGTGATTTGTGTTGCATCGCTTCCTTGATGTAGCCGGGTCCTCGCCTTTGCCGCTCGCATCGCCGCACACACCTGTGCACAACGCAGGGGAACTTCGAGAGTGTCTTCTTGTGTGTCCATCTCCCTCTTCTTTTCATTGCTCTCTCCTCTCCTCATTTTCTTCTCCATACCTGGGCCGTCTGCGCACTGGCGCACACGTTCACGCGTACGTACATCCGCAAATGCACGTGTGTGTATGTGTGTGTGTGCACGGTAGATTCACCGCAACTCTCTCGGAGGTTCAGTCAGCCAGCGGAAAAAAAGAGGAGGCTTCAAGTTCGACCCGAGCTCCAAAAAGCAAACACCCACCCACCCCACTTACCTCACAACAGGAGCGCTCCCCGACCCATTATGGGGCTTCGTGTCTTTACGTCGCTTGTAGCGGCTTCGGCAGCCAAGCTGCTGGTACTAGTGGTGCTACTGAGCTGTACTGTAACTGGTTTCGTGTTTCAGCTAAAGTCGGGCGAATCACGCTGCTTCTTCCAGGAGGTGCCGAGTGACACGGATTTGCGCATGGTATACAAGTCGGATGATACCTACGGAGATTTTCTCGACGTTGTACTCACCAACGCGGAAGGTCGTGCGCTCTACATGGAGTACAGCAGGAGTAATGGCGCCTTTGTGGGTCGCGTCACCAACGGTGGTGAGCACATGCTGTGCTTTAGCTCACGTCAAGGAATGCAGAGCGCGAAAAGTACTCGAAACGTTTTGCTAGTGATGCAGCTAGGCGCGGATGCGAAAGACTACGACACCATGGCGACGAAGGAGAAGATGCGACCGATGGAGGTACAGATGCGCATGATGGAAGACACGGTGCAGGAGGTTCACAACGAGTTTATCTACTTCCGGGCCCGCGAGGCGGAGATGCGTAACACAAACGAGCACATGACAGCTAAGGTGATGTGGATGTCGATTGGCCTCATCATTCTCTTTGGCATCTTTTGGTACCTGCAGATGCGTCACCTAAAGCGCTACTTCAAGAAGAAGCGCATGATCGATTAGGTGAGCCGTCTTCCCGCCTCCTGTTCTATGACCAGTGATAGGTCCGCAAGGAGAGAGAGGATCTCCGGCGGAGGTGTGTGCACGCATGCTTACTCGCGCGTTTGTCCTCAGTCTTGTTTTCTTGTGCTCTCCTTTAGTGTGCTGTGACTACCTTCACCACTGTCACCTGAGCATCGATTGGCAGCTCTTCGCTGCTGACCTTCGCTCTGCACCGCCCTCTTGTTCTCTCAGCTCCTCTCTTTTCTGCTCTTTAGCATCGCAGTGTTGAAGATGAAAGCAACATGAAGAGGGACCAAGGAGGTGTGCTGAGGTGGGAGCAGGACCCCTGGCCCCCCACACCCACTCGTACGTGCGGCTGGCAGCCTCCGAAGCAGAGATGAAAAGCAACGTGGTACGTGGCGTACAACAGCCAAGGAGGAATGAAAGGCGGTACTTTTTGGGCATCTATTTTCCGCTTCTTTCTTTTCTTTCCTTTTGTACTCCTCGTGTACTTGTTTTTTGTGCATCGCCATTGGAATTTTGTGTACATCTAGGTGTTGCGTGTAATTGTGTGTATGTGCTGGAATGCAGAGGGTGGGGGTTGATTACCATGTCGTGGTCGTTCCTACTCCCCGTCGCCGCTCACACGAGTCCGTTCCCTCTTTCTATCTCCCTTGTTCTTGTGTTGTTGTGCCCAGCACGCGCCTTGTTTTCTCTCTGTGGCTCGTGTAGTGGCGCATTCTCTTTCTCGACGCGTAACCCAACTCTGCGAGTGTTTTGGTATGGGGCAGGAGGACGAAGAGGCTTCGCTGAATCGAGTATGCACATGAATGTCTCTGTATGCGTGTGCGTGTGTGGAGGGGGTGCGCCTCTCTCTCTCTCTGCGCGTGAGAGCTAGCGTGTCCTCTATGGCAGCTGTGAAGGAGCAAGGATAGGCAGCACAAGTGAGGGATCACTCCGTTCCGGCTATATGGCGTGCTTTGAAGGTGTGTGTCGGGATGATGGCGACTAGCCGGTCATCATTAGAGGAAATTCGTACGGATGTGCCTTTCCAGCGAGTACCAGAGCGGAGGGCGATATAATTGAGAGTGAGGTCCACTGGAAATCAGCAGCGTTGTAATCTGACAACAACTTCCGCGCTTCCCTCCAGAGTTGTGCGTCCGGCAGTCGCTAAGAAGAAAAGTACAGCGACTCCGTTGGCTAGACCTCCAGCGGCCTCTCGTGCTGTTGTCACTGTCGTTGCCGTGTCGTATTACGGTGCGGGTTTATTTTTTTGTTTTACCCTTACATGGACTACTCCCCTTCTCACCTCACTCCTCTGTTTTCTTTTTTATTTTTTTTTTTTCCCCTTACTTGATTGCATCTATTGTTCCGCCTCCCTCGCACGATGCCTCACCTTGGTGCTCACTATCTCTTCCCGACCACGCACCTTCGCTCGATCACCTCTCGCGTAATTCCACCTGCACACACACACACACACACACACACACACATACACACACCCATTAAAAAACAAAAACTCCAACATTTCCCACGACAGTCTCTGTGGGGTCTGAGCTTGTACATTTTCTTTCTACTCCTTCCTCGCTCTGTGAGTGGGTGTAGGACCATATAAGTGAGCCGCATTAACGCACAGTAGTCACAACAACAACAACACCTCAACCACAGCAAACGTGCAGGGCGTTTCTTAAACACCATTGCGAGTCCGATTTTCAACTCAGCGGGAGAAAGTAGAGAGTAGAGGTTTGACCACTATATTTCTCTCCCTCTTTTTTTATATATATGATAGTTTGGTTTTGCTTTCTAGACTCTCCAGTCTCTTCATTGCCTCTCTCTTCTTCTCGTGAGAGATCATCCACCATCTCCGTGTTGCACGTGTGCGTTCGTGTATTTGTGTGTACACGAACACAGTAGAGGTACTGCGCCGGTGCGATTTATTCGGGGGAGTTACGTCATCAGGCTGGAAAAAGGAAAGGCGCGCGTGCACATACATATTTTACAAAGAAGGAAAGTCTGACGGCGAAGAGTTGGCGATATTGAGCAGCGGCAACAACACAAAAAAAGGCCCGAACACCAAAAGGAAACACGAGTCTCGACGGAAGGCAGACCCCGATTTGTGCTTGTGCTTATCTGTGTCTGTGTGTGTGTGTGTGTGTGTGTGTGTGTGTCCATACAGGCTCTTTCTTCTTCCTTCATTTTTGCACGTGACGTTCCTCATACACTCGTTTTACGAGCTCTTTCGTTGTACCGTTTGCTCTCGTTCCAGGCCCATTTTCCTTTCCCTATTTATCGTTGCGGTCTCCGTACACGGTGTGCGAGCGTCCGTGCGTGCACGTTTTTTGTTTCCGTCGCTGTGAGTATATGAGCTCTTTTTTGTGAGCGCGTCTTTCTCTGTCTCTCTGCATGCTCTGCGCTCAAGTCTTGCCCCCACCGTTTCTTTTGGTGTGTTAGTGTATGTATGTGTGTGTGTGTGTGTGTGTCTTTGCATTAGTATCTAGAGCTTTCACTTTTTTCCGCTTCTTCGTTCATTTTGTCGTAGTCTCGGCTGCCTTGGTCGTGGGTGGCCACCCGTTGACGTGCATATAAAGTGCGTGTCTGTTGTTTGTTTGTGTGTGTGCGTGTGTCTCCTTTCTCCCTCTTTTTCTCTCACGTACTTCTCTTTTTGTCGCCGCCCGTGCTCTACTTCTTTTCCTTCCCTGTTGTTTTGATACTTTACTTGCCTTTTGGCCTGTACTCGTGCCTCTTTGTGGTCCGCGCCGCCGTCTTCGACGTGTTCATCTCGTTGTCTGCACGGGAGCCACTTCGTGTGTACCGCGATCTCACGCCGCCTCCTTTTTTTTGCCTTTTCGCCGTTTGCGTTTTGCTCTAGCCCCGCGGAAAGACGTCGAGGCGGGGTGACCACGTTATCCGTGATCTCGAGCTCTCTTTATTTCACTTCACAGGCGCTTGTGCAGTCGAATATCTGTCTCTCTCTCTCTAGTTAGGTCGTACGCGCGGCACTCATGGAGCCTCATCAGCCCTTTATGTACGGAGGGCCGCAGCCCCCCTGCACGAACGGCCGCTATCCGACGCCAACGTACGTGTACTCTCACCGTGGTCGCATGACAATGGGCCCATCGCTCGCGCAGGCGTATCGCTCTTCTAGCATGGGCGGCGCGGCACCTACGATGGCGAACGGACAGCCGCAGCATCACCAGCGGGGTGTGAACATGAACAGAGGGGTCCTGCCGGCCCTCCATGGGACACACATGTTGGCACACAATAGAATGTCCATAGGGCAGAGCAACGGCGTTGCACCAGTGCCGATGCAGCCGCCAGCGGTGCCAGGGGCTAGTTACATGCGTCGCTCCGCTGGACCGATGCGGTCACATCCGATGGGGTACCTGGGCAATGGCACCTACCTACGCGGCATGCGGATGGGCGTCAGGTCTACCGGCGGGCCGTCTTTCCAGAACGGAGTGAACGGTACCGGAGGTGGCACCATGCATAGGAACGGCGTGATAATCAACGAGATACAGAACGGCGGTATGGTGAACAGGCGTAGTGAGGTGCCACTGAAGTCTGTTGGCAGCGGCGTTGCGCAACGCACTGCAAACCTGCCGACTCTCCCGCGCAGTAGTGGATCCATGCAGAGTCTGCAGAGCGATCTCTACCCTGTGCCGCCGTCGCCCATGATCCACGTCAGCTTTCAGAATAGCATGATGATACCAGCGTACAGCGGCGGTTATGGGCAGCTGAATGCCAATGGTGTGAGAGGCAACTGCCGCGAGCTGAACAGAATGGGCGTAGGCGGCACTGTGACTATCGTGCAGGCCGACGACGGCACGATGCGCGACGTGGACTCCATAACGCCGAGCGTGTCCCCCAGCAACAATGTGCAGAATGGGTGCCACGTGAACACCCCGTCGCTAAGGCGGGGCGACGAGGGCACTGGGCTTACGCCAACGCCGCCGTCGCTGCGCTTCTTGACGAGCTACGAGGAGGAAGAGGTGAAGGACTATCTGCCGAGTGTGTACTTTGGTGGGACAGAGCAGTGTAAGAAGATTCACGGCGTCCGCGGCACCGAGAAGAACGACGGCTACGATGACGACAACTTCCACTACCGCGTCGTCGTCGGCGACCACTTGCTGTACCGATACGAAGTGGTGAGGGTACTAGGCCAAGGCACCTTCGGCATCGTTGTGCGCGCGCTCGATCACAAATACCACCGCCTTGTAGCCGTGAAAGTTATCAAGAACAAACCGAACTACACGAAACAGGCTCGCGAGGAAATCAATACACTAGAGCTGCTGAACAGGGACGACCCCGATGACGAGGCGAACATTGTTCGCCTGCTTGGGTCCCACATCTTCCGCAAGCACTATATCTTGGTTTTTGAATTGCTGCCTTCCGACCTCTACGCAATCATTCAGAGAAATAAGTTCCGGCCCATGTCGCGCGACTTTATCTACGAGCTGTCGGAGCAGCTGCTCACCGCCCTTGTGCACGTGCGCGAACACAAGATTGTGCACTGCGACTTGAAGCCAGAGAACATTATGATCTCTTACAGCGGCTGCAACTCCAAATTGGTAGGAGACTCAGCCGATTTTTCTTTGAAGTTGATTGACTTTGGCTCCGCCTGTGAGGAGAGTCGGCCTCTCTTCACCTACATCCAGTCACGCTACTACCGTGCACCGGAGATCGTGCTTGGTATTCCGTACACGACGGCCATTGACATGTGGAGCTTTGGCTGTGTGCTGTGCGAGCTTGCCAACGGCTATCCAATTTTCCCGGCAAGCTGTGAGGGGGAGCTGCTGGAGCGCATCGTGGAGTACTTTGGGACCATTCCGTTGTACCTCGTGAAACAGGGTCGCCGCGCCGATCGCTTCTTTGAAGATGGCCAGATGAAATACAACCTAGGCAAGAAACGTGCCCCGCATGCGCCGCATAGCCGAGTGCTAGGGAACTTCTTGAAAATCGGCCGGAGTCACGAGGACCAGCTCTTCGAGGACTTTGTTGCTAAATGTTTGCACCTCGACGCGCGGCAGCGACTCACGCCAGAGACAGCACTAGAGCACCCGTGGATAGATTTCTGGCGAGGCAGCGGGAGTAGCATGAGCACAGCGTCGCTTTCCGACTCTTCTTGCTCCCTGTCTTGCTAACGCCACTATGTCTTCTCTCCCAATGGCCACGGGTGTACACAGGAGTAGCTGGGAGCAGGCATAGGCACTCCTGCTGGAAAAGGATGCATGCAATCAGCATAGAGGCGATGAGGCTAGGGCGACCGGAAGAAGAACCGCTACGGAGCTCCTCTATCCTACTCCTCTGTCTCAGGGTGGAGGGTGACGTGGTTCAGAGTGTGATGTTGGTATCCTTCAGCTGCGTTGCTGCTGTACCGGTGGACGCTACAAGTGGTGGCATCTTCTCAGGAGGGAGCCCAGTCACTGACGAAACGACGTATTGGAACTGCGCACTACGTCTCTCTCTCTCTCTATTTCTGCATATGCGTGCGTGTGCTTCTTTATTTGAATGTGTGTGTGTGTGTGTTTCTTTTTTCCCTTCTCTCGTTCTCTTTCCTCCTTCCTTTCCGCTCCGGTGTCTGCGCGTTTCGTCTGGGTGACTGTGACTGTGTGTGTGTGTGTGTGTGTGCTTTGCTCCTTTTCGTTTTTTTCTCTTCCCATCTGTTTTAGTATCCTCCCTCCTTTGGTGCTTTTATGTGAACATGACGCCTACCCCTCTCGCAGTGCTTTTCGCGTTTTTTCCTTTTTTTTTTTTATAATTTGTCTCGCTCTATTCTGCCTGATTATATCGTCTTATTATTATTATCAGTATCATTCTCTTTTATCTTGTCATCCGCCATCGCTGTCTACCCCTTCCCGTGTGTGCCCCGACTTCTTCCTCCTTTCGCCCACTTGTCAGTTTCTTCCCAGTGTATGTGTGCTTGTCCACTCATCTGTGTGCAGATTAGGGAGGTTGTAGTGGCTTCGTTGAATGACTGCGCTGAGATACGATTGATATACACGCCCTTTTGCCCTCCCCTCTTTCCCTTTCCCCTCCCCCTCATCCTGCGTGCGGTTTCTGCTCACGTCAGCATCAGCATTATCGAGGCTCAGCACAGGTAAGGTGACGGGTTAGAGGACAGGTGGAGAGCAAAGGTGCTGGTTGGCCTTCCCGTTTATCTCCTCTCTTCTCTTTCCAGGCTTCTGATGCGTCGTTTCTCCAATGCCCCTTCTTTCCCTTTGATTCTCTCTTGCTCTTGCACTCTTTGGTCGCTTCTCACAGGAGCGCTGCTGAACTACGATGTTGCGATGGTGGCAGCAGCGGCGAGCACTGCCAGTCCACACATATACACTCCTCCTCCACTTTTTCTCTCCTTAGTATGAATTCTGTGGCTGCACACGGAGTTGAGCGATATCGAGAAGGGGCCGAAGGATAGAAAAAAAGGAGAGCAAAAAAAAGGCACGTTTGGATAGCAGGAGAAAACGGTGCTTGCGATTCTTTTCTTTTGGCTCTCTCGGCGTTATGCCAGCTGCAAGTTGTGCACTTGAACACAAGTGACCCACCCGCTCTTCCTTTCTCTCTCTCCCTCTTGCATACCCTCGCGCGCAGACGCACAGCTGCCGTTGGAGGCGCTTTTTCCTTTGTTATACTCCTCCCCCCCTCTTCTTGCTTTCATTCCGCTCCGGACACCTTTTTGGGGCAGATCATGTGTGCCTGCGTGCCTATGCATGTTTTGACATTTACTGGGCCAGCTTGACCCCCTCTTACCCCATTGTAGCTCCTTCGGTCATTTCAGGCCTCGAGGAATCGAGTCATCGTAAGCGTTTGCTCTTTCCCCCCCCAACACCCTTCATTAGTCACGACGACAGGGATCCTTGGGGTGGCAGAAAAATGAGGATACTCACGTCTACCTCTTCGTGTGTAGTGTTATCCAATGGTGTCTTGAAAGCAACAGCATTCTCATTGATTAGCTCTACCAGCGCTGGAGGTGTCGATGGCGCGATCAGTGGGGATACCGGTTTGATTTACTCTTCCACGGCAATAGGAAACTTGTCAGCCAGGAAGGCTTGAAGAGATGCACTGGTATACATGATTGCTTCTCTTTCGGTATCATTCTCTCTCCGTTTATTCTTTTCTGTGCTTTGCATCGGCTTCCTGGGCAAATATGTGTGTGTCGAGTGTATTTCTTCTCCCAATGTTTTTTTTTTTTTTTCACATTTTCTTTCTGAGATTCTCCTGTTTGGCTGGCTCT
>NC_009326.2:672637-787300 GCF_000002845.2 Leishmania braziliensis MHOM/BR/75/M2904
TGCGTCCTGGCAGATGAATACACCTAGGCAAGAAACGTGCCCCGCATGCGCCGCATAGCCGAGTGCTAGGGAACTTCTTGAAAATCGGCCGGAGTCACGAGGACCAGCTCTTCGAGGACTTTGTTGCTAAATGTTTGCACCTCGACGCGCGGCAGCGACTCACGCCAGAGACAGCACTAGAGCACCCGTGGATAGATTTCTGGCGAGGCAGCGGGAGTAGCATGAGCACAGCGTCGCTTTCCGACTCTTCTTGCTCCCTGTCTTGCTAACGCCACTATGTCTTCTCTCCCAATGGCCACGGGTGTACACAGGAGTAGCTGGGAGCAGACATAGGCACTCCTGCTGGAAAAGGATGCATGCAATCAGCATAGAGGCGATGAGGCTAGGGCGACCGGAAGAAGAACCGCTACGGAGCTCCTCTATCCTACTCCTCTGTCTCAGGGTGGAGGGTGACGTGGTTCAGAGTGTGATGTTGGTATCCTTCAGCTGCGTTGCTGCTGTACCGGTGGACGCTACAAGTGGTGGCATCTTCTCAGGAGGGAGCCCAGTCACTGACGAAACGACGTATTGGAACTGCGCACTACGTCTCTCTCTCTCTATTTCTGCATATGCGTGCGTGTGCTTCTTTATTTGAATGTGTGTGTGTGTGTGTTTCTTTTTTCCCTTCTCTCGTTCTCTTTCCTCCTTCCTTTCCGCTCCGGTGTCTGCGCGTTTCGTCTGGGTGACTGTGACTGTGTGTGTGTGTGTGTGTGTGTGCTTTGCTCCTTTTCGTTTTTTTCTCTTCCCATCTGTTTTAGTATCCTCCCTCCTTTGGTGCTTTTATGTGAACATGACGCCTACCCCTCTCGCAGTGCTTTTCGCGTTTTTTCCTTTTTTTTTTATAATTTGTCTCGCTCTATTCTGCCTGATTATATCGTCTTATTATTATTATCAGTATCATTCTCTTTTATCTTGTCATCCGCCATCGCTGTCTACCCCTCCCCGTGTGTGCCCCGACTTCTTCCTCCTTTCGCCCACTTGTCAGTTTCTTCCCAGTGTATGTGTGCTTGTCCACTCATCTGTGTGCAGATTAGGGAGGTTGTAGTGGCTTCGTTGAATGACTGCGCTGAGATACGATTGCTATACACGCCCTTTTGCCCTCCCCTCTTTCCCTTTCCCCTCCCCATCATCCTGCGTGCGGTTTCTGCTCACGTCAGCATCAGCATTATCGAGGCTCAGCACAGGTAAGGTGACGGGTTAGAGGACAGGTGGAGAGCAAAGGTGCTGGTTGGCCTTCCCGTTTATCTCCTCTCTTCTCTTTCCAGGCTTCTGATGCGTCGTTTCTCCAATGCCCCTTCTTTCCCTTTGATTCTCTCTTGCTCTTGCACTCTTTGGTCGCTTCTCACAGGAGCGCTGCTGAACTACGATGTTGTGATGGTGGCAGCAGCGGCGAGCACTGCCAGTCCACACATATACACTCCTCCTCCACTTTTTCTCTCCTTAGTATGAATTCTGTGGCTGCACACGGAGTTGAGCGATATCGAGAAGGGGCCGAAGGATAGAAAAAAAGGAGAGCAAAAAAAAAGGCACGTTTGGATAGCAGGAGAAAACGATGCTTGCGATTCTTTTCTTTTGGCTCTCTCGGCGTTATGCCAGCTGCAAGTTGTGCACTTGAACACAAGTGACCCACCCGCTCTTCCTTTCTCTCTCTCCCTCTTGCATACCCTCGCGCGCAGACGCACAGCTGCCGTTGGAGGCGCTTTTTCCTTTGTTATACTCCTCCCCCCCTCTTCTTGCTTTCATTCCGCTCCGGACACCTTTTTGGGGCAGACATGTGTGCCTGCGTGCCTATGCATGTTTTGACATTTACTGGGCCAGCTTGACCCCCCCCCTTCCTTTCGCTTTTTCCCCCTTGTTCTCTCTCTCCCTCTCTCTCTCTTCTTTTTTTTTTCTTCCTTTGCCCCCCCTCCCCCCCCTGCACCCGTCTCTGCACATCACACTCATCTACTTCTCATCCTCAGCGACCAGGCTGTGATGACGCTCCCCCTGTTTCTCTCTAAAGGTCGTACACATGAAGAGGACGAAACAGGGCGAAACCGCACCGCGGGAAACACAAGCAACACACGCCCACACAAGCAGTCGAGCAGGTCACCTTTATCCAGTTTGTTTGCACTCCGCCGTTTCCTTTTCTTTTGTCCTTCGGCTTCACTGCTGCTTCTTCCATCTCCTGCCTGACTCGTATGCAGTACTCTGCTCACGCCGGTTGATTCTCTCGTTTCATTTATTTTTGTATTTTGCTCTTCTCTTCTCTCGCCCTCCTCTATTTCCTTCTTGCGCAGTACCCCTTGACGCTGACCTCCTTTCGCTCTCCTTTTTCCCCTTTCTGCTCGTCTTCTTTTTTTTTTTTTCACAGTTGCACAAAAACAAAAAACAAAACAGAGTTGCAGTGATGCTAACGTCTCATGCTCTCTCTCTCTCGCACTTTCCTCTTGTACTTTGCAATGGTACTCTCCACACGCATGCACATTCGAAAATTCCCTCATTCGGCTATTTTTCTTTCGTTATTTTTCCCCTTGCTCTCTAATCCGCTCGCTAAACGTGTAGCGTGCTGTGTTTCTCTTCCCTTTCGCTTTCAGTATTGTTCCCTGTTTCTTTCTCTGTTCTATGCGGGTCCTTTTCACCTCGTCGTTGGTCAGCGTGTGCTTTTGACTAACCCCCTCCCCCTCCCTCTTTTTAGATCAGTCATACCCTCCGTGTGATCATCGATCTGTTCAACTCTTTGCTTACCTGTGTCTCTCTCTCCATTGTTTGCTACTGCTTCTCCTCCCGTGTGTACTTCTCCTCTCCCCTTTCGCTCTGCGTTGCGCCGTGTTCGTTAATTCTCCCTCAGTGCCACTTGGCGTATTTTGACTTCTCCCACTCGGCACTGTCTCTGAGTTGTCTGACGTTTCTTTCTCTGCGTCTCCTAAAGGGAGGGGGGAGGGGGGAGGGGGAGGCGAGAAGTCTCTTATGGGGCTGCTTGTGGGTTCTATGTGTGCGCGAGAAAAAGTGGGGTGCAGTAGACTTACTTTGTAAGTTGTTCATGCGATAGTTATGCGGCTGGGCTTATCTTCAACAAGGAGAAAAAACGACTCGACGTGAGTGCATCGATGCTCGTTTAATTTTTTTTCCTTCTATCGTTGCTGGTTTGTTTCTCGAGTGCTTTCTTTTTCCTTTTCCTTTGGGCTTCTGCGTACGTGTGCGCCTCTCTGCGTATCCTTTGCGCATGTGCCTGTGGACCTGCACTCTTCTTCGTGTGTACTTCCTTTCCATGTTGTTCTCTTGTCGCCTTTTTTCCTCTCTTCTTCCTCCCTACCCCCGAGTTCTCAGTTGTCTTCTGTCCATTCCCTATCCCCCATTCTTGCGATGCTGTTTGTTTGTGTGATGCGAGTGCTGCCTGTCTACTCCGTCCTCTCCGTCTCTCCATGATCATATTTATCTTCCCTTTTTCGATTATTTTGGCTTGGCTTTGTCTGTTAGGTTTTTATTTCACTTCTGTTCACGTTGTTTTGTGCGTAGACGAGTATATCACACGCACACACACACACCAAGCGAGTATCATTACTATTATTGTTATTATTCCTTTTGTGCACGAGCCATCTAGAG
Organism: Leishmania braziliensis MHOM/BR/75/M2904; assembly: GCF_000002845.2. NCBI lineage: Eukaryota > Euglenozoa > Kinetoplastea > Trypanosomatida > Trypanosomatidae > Leishmania > Leishmania braziliensis. The sequence goes on from NC_009326.2 coordinate 676,262, forward strand.
GGCCAGACAAGCACACACACACACGCGAGGGACGCGGCTGGGAGGGAGAAGAGCATAACTACAACGTAATACCGTTGCTTGCTGATGCTACTGTGGGATGATACTGTTGAGGGAACGACTGACTTTCTCCCACTCTCGTTTCATTTGTGTGCGGGTGCATGTGTTTGCCTACTTCTCTCCTTTCCTCATTCTCCATTTGCTGTCCAAGCAACGGCCTTTTTTTTCGTTCGTGTGTGCGCCCCCTGTTCTCGTCTGCATCTCTTTTTTTTTTTGCGGAGAAGGGGCATCCAAGTCGCTGTGTATTGGCGCAACTCTCTCTCTCTCTCGTTCTCTCTCACGTACAGTTTTACCTCTTCTCTTGTGCAGCAGTTAAGGGCCTCGCACCATTTTCTTTTGTTTCTGCACTACTTTATCTACGTGATAATCAAACTCTTTCCTGGACTGCGGCAGATGAATCCTATGCAATCTTCATGTCCCTGTTTTTAATTTTTGTGTTCGGCTTTTCTCTCCCGCTTTCTTTTCCTACTTTCCCTCTCTGGCTCTTCTTGCTCTTTGTGGCTTGCTTGCTTCCACTGCACATTTCATGTCTTCGTGTTCTCCTTCCACGTATCCCTGTCTGTTCTGTCTGTCTCTCGCGCTCGTTTTTCTTTCTCTTTCATGTGGTGTTGTGTGTGTGCGTGAATGAGTGGGTACTGACAGTGTCATCGTTGTCGAGGTGCGATGAAAAGGAGCGGATGTAGGCATGAGCGAAGCAAAGGGGAGATACAACTCTGATTAATAGTCAGAGAGAGAGAGAGAGAGCCGCGTTGCCACTGCAAGGAAGAGGGACAAAGGAGACAAAGGGAGTGGGAGACAGGGATGGCAGGAATGGGGACGGTCAAGACAGGCCCTCCGTCTCCGCTTTTCATAACCCCAATACACACGCGCCAGCACAACAACAAAAACATCGATGTGACATACGTATGGTCACCTCACTCAAAAGTGCTCTCTCCCCAACCTTGGCCACCACTCTCTCCTACACCTACATACGCACGAAGGAAAAGAACGACATGGGCCAGCAATCAATCCACAGCAGCAACAAACTAGATCAGCGCAAAGACGCACTTCGAAGAAGAAATGAAAGATGCCGTCGCCTTGGGCTAATGTACCCTTTCCTCCCTGTCTCTCTCTCTCTTGCTTGAGGCACCCGCGTACGGGGACCCTCTGTAGGCGCCGAATACTGGAATGAAGCTGCTGCGTCTCCCGTAGTTTTTTTTTCCTACGGTAGCACGACGCTTTTTTGCCAGAGTTCGCAGCGAGTGGACAAGGGGCGCTACGTTCCTCTGCATAGTAGCGCGGTGGAGGGCGACCAAACAAGTGCATTGCACTTGAAGTTTGCACACTGGATGGTGCTGCTGCTGTTAGGTGTTCACACACACACACACACACACGTACCTCTGCCGTAGTATGCCTTCGCCCCCCTGTCCGTCTTGTTTTGATGTGTAGCACCGCCCCTTACGCCAACTCCATCTTCTTTTTCTTCTTTCCTCTCTGTCTCTGCGCTGCTACCCGAGGCCTGCATCGCTTGTGGTATCCCTGTCTCTCTCCCCCCCTTCACTCACGCATCTTTTTCTCATTGTCGCCGCCACAGCTCTCATACGTGAGGGAAGGCAAAACGGCAAACAAACACGCACGCACGAAGAAAGACATCGCCAGCCCGAATAAGACAGCCCAAGCGCAAAGAAAAAGAGTCCGCCGAGAGCCGGAGGGGGGGCACTTCTGGAATTATAACCACCGTACAGTCTCGTATGCTTGTGTGTCGTTTGCTATTACTCCTCGGTATCAGCCACTGACTTCTCTTCCCTTCACCTTGTGACCCACACGCGTCCATACGCCCCTCCCACCATCCGAGCACACAAGCGCACGCATCGCGGGATGTTGCTTCAGGACGACTTGACAGCGCAGCAGCTCGCAGTCATTTCTCGCGTCGCGCTGCTGCTTCAGCAGGTGACGTTGTCGACTGCGATCTCGAAACCGACCTACGGCATCGGTGCCGTACGCGAGGTTGGCGAGACAACGGGGGCGACTGTGGTGACACTGCCTGGCTTGAAAACTGCCGGCATCGGGTGTGGGGTAACGGCAGCGCAGATTTACACCAACACACGCGATTGCTCAGCGAACGGCACCAAGGAGAATGCGGCAGATCGAGCAGTCTTGCAGAAACCTCTGCAAATTCCCCTAGTGAACACCGACGAAAGCGTTAACACGCTGCGGCAGCTCGGCTGGCTACTAGATGAGGCCACACAGCAGCTGCAAGCGAGCGTGGACGCACAGCTGGTGGACTTTTATGCTCACTTGAGAGGGAAAGCTAGTGCAACGCTGCCAACGGGGTCGGAGCTGAAGGAGCGGGTGACGCTAGCACATGGCTCTCGGCAGGACCGCTTGACATCTCCACTGATTTCGCGAGCGCTCTCGAGACGGGTGCCACAGCCATTGCATCTGGCCATCGGCCCGTCTTGGCTCAACGATGACAAGGGTGCCGGCGCTCGGACTGAGTCTGCTGGGTCCTGCACTACCTTCCCACTTGACATAAATGGTGCTGAAGAAGCCCTCCCTGCAAGTAATACTACTGCGGGAGCGGCGGCCTCCGCAACGGCAACTCCAGGCGTGGACTGCGTGCGCACCGAGAGCCCTTTTGTGCCGCTCGTCAGTATATCCACGGCTCGTCCGCTTAATGCACAGCAGCCCCAACGCTGCGCCCAATCTCGCGTCAGCAGCTCTAGTGGACTTCACAACGCACCGATGGCACGCCGCCTCGAAGAAGAGCGTGCTGCTGCGTCGGAGCTGCAGTCATTTTTCTCTCTCCTATTGGAGGCTGCTCTGCGACTCTCCGGCGCCTCTGCAGCGGCTGTGTACATGGACGATGCACTGCCCTTGGGTACCGGGGGAGCAGGGGAGACTTTCTACCACCCCACGACCACCGTGGCAGCCGCCTCAGGCACTGCTGGCAGTGGCCGAGCGCAGTTCCTGCACTGCGTTGCCCACTCGCGCGGCCACTTCCCCTCCAGCATCAGCTACGCCACCTCTAACGTTCTAACAACGGTGGTGACCACAGGCGTGGCGGTGAACGTCCATTATAGCGAGTCCTCACTCCTGCACTTCGGTACAAGTGGGAACTTCAGGCCTGGCGCTTCCGACTCTGGGCGCCATTCCATGCTGACTGGCGGCAGCACCACTGTCACGGACGCTGCTGGCCGTCGACTTGGCAACGGCAGCAGTAGCTGCGCCGGCCACTTGTTCTTGGACATGTACAACGGCGTCATTGTCCCGATCAAGGGCATTGGTTGCCTTGTGCTGGCCAATAAGGTGAAGACGGCGGCCTCTGATGTGACGTCGCCGCGCTTCAGCATCTTTGACGAGCACGTTGCGTGGAGTGTCGCGCTGCTGAGCGAGGCCATCCTGCACCAGTACGAGCGCCAGCTGCTCTTGCGTGCCTCGTGGTCTCCATCATGCGTTAATGCGCTGCGGCCGTATATTCAGGAGAACGGGCCGCTGCCCAGCAGTGCGAACCGCTTGCCCGCCCGTGACGGCGCGTCAGTAATGCGAGAGCGGAGAGGGCTGCAAAGCAGAGTGACCTCGAAGCGCCTTTTCACTGTAAAAAGTGCCGCTGCCGCGAAGCTGTCTGCCGTCGATGTGGACAACGCCGCTGTCTCCTCGCTCGTCTTTGATCCACAGAACGACATCTTCTCGAGGACACTAACGATGGTACGAACGGGCGATCCGCAGGTGTTGAAGGCTCTTCCACCAGAGCTGCGTGCTTTTTCTTCCATCTCCTCTTCCCGAAGGGCGGTCAACACCGTCAGTGGCGCCGTGGTCCCAGAAGCGGTGACGTCGGGATCGTCCGCAAAGCTCAATGATGAAGAGGTGTTCCAAGCGGCGGCACAGTACATTACGAACCTCGAGTCCCTGTGGCGCAGGACCATCTCGGAGAGCAACACGATGCGCATCATGGTCGAGAACTACAACAAGGAGATGCAAAGGCAAGAGGAGACTATTGCTCTGTTAGAGGCGAAGGTACGAGAGCTCAATGTGCACATGGCACAGCTTGAGCGCCGCGGCAACGGTACGCGCTTAAGCGCGGCGTAGAGAAGGGGGGAATGTGGTGCTTGCCCTCTCACAGTGGCGGATCACCCTCAAGTCTGCTTCCTGCCCGCTGCGTGGGACCTTACCTCTCCTCTCTTTTTTTGCGTTTTCCGTCCTTTTTATCTTGATCCATGTGGCGCCAAGGCGCTTATGACGACGCTAACACTCCCTCTCCTCAGTACAGTGCAAGTTGAAATGAAAGCCTACCTCACTTCTCATCCTTTTCAATCTCCCTCTCAGGTTGGTCACTGCGCGACGCCACTGCTCTCACACTTTTTGGTTTCGTTTGTGCGATGCTTCTTTCCAAAGTCCCCATTTTCCCCTCTCCCCTCCCCTCCCCTCCCCTCGTTCTCTTTCCTGCCTCAATTACGACGTCTCTGCGTGGACGTATGCCGGCGGAGGAGTTTCCAGCGGCTCTGCACTTACCATCCTTCTATTTTACTATATGCTAAACGAGGGATGCGGGCTCAGGGTCGGATGCGAGGAGGAGAGAGGACAAGAGATGCAACGCGAAGGGAGCAAGCCAACATACTCACATCCCGCTTGCACAAGCAGAGGCTGGAGAGAGAGAGAGAGAGAGAGGAGGGGGGGGGGAAGGGTGTAGGCGTCCTCTTCCTTTGTTGTCCTCTTTCTTATGGCGCATTCTGTCTGCGTGTCCCTGTGTACCCCATGTCTCGTCACGCACCACCATCACTTCCCCCCTCTTGTACCTCTCGAGTCCCCTCCCTCTGTTTCCCACCTTTTGCTTCCTTGAAACCGTCTCTTTCGATCTTGTTTACTGCCTTTCGCTAACGATGTACACTGTGTTGAGTCTGCTGCTGTTGTTGCCCCATTGAATGCCCCCCTTCCTTCTCACTTCTGTCTTACTATTCCTTTTTCTCTCTCCGCACTTCTGAAATATGCTGATATACTCGAACTCTGACGCAACTCATCATCCGTCTTCTTCCTTCTTCCTCCTCAACACACGTATACACTCACACGCACCCATAGGGAGGGCTTGCATGCTGAACTCAGCAAGACGTTGAGATTTTTTTTCTTTTATTCCTGTGGGCGTGGGTTGCATATGCTTGCTTGTTATGCTTGCAGACGCTCGCCACTGTTCTCTCAATCAGCAAACTAGCAAGTCCCCCAGGAAACACGGCAGCCGGCGCACCCTAGTCACCCGTTGACTCGGAGGCGTAGGGGCACCGTTAATTACGTCGACCTCGACCGTGCGCCGTTGTCACGCGCAGTGACAGGCTGACACTTGGGAGGGCGCAGTGGAGTCACTCTAGGGTGAGACTTGGGCGTGTAGCAGTGATCACAGCCTGCAGCTCTTTCCCCCAAACTTCCCTGAATAAAAAGACGCATGTAGGCGAGAAGCCGAGCCCGGGTCTCTTGTCCCCCTCCCTTCTCTGTGCTCTCGCTTCATCTTTCCTTGCTGGACTCAAGATCGATTGTGCATCGTGTAGCTCAACGCCGCCTTGACTCTCGCCCATTCCCACCTGTGTGCACTCCACGCGCCCAAGCACTCGACGCTGCACCATGTCTTTTTCTTGCTGTTTCATCCTTCTTCCCCTCTTTGCCGATTCGCCGATTTGGCCTGCTGTTGCTCTTCTCCTTACCCCCCTTCGCCTATCTCCGTGAATATTGCCCTCGGCCTCGTATCTCGCATCCATCACCTTTGGTGACGAGCTTCCTTTCCTCTTGTTCCTCCACTACTCACATTGATACATGTTTAACTGCACCTCTTTTTATCCCACATTGACTTGACACTGCTCGCAACAACAGAGGTCTCTGAGCACTCGCCTACCCACTCAAGATGCCGTTCGTCAAGGTCGTGAAGAACAAGGCGTACTTCAAGCGCTTCCAGGTGAAGTACCGCCGTCGCCGCGAGGGCAAGACGGACTACCACGCACGCCGCCAGATGGTGCTGCAGGACAAGACGAAGTTTGGCTCACCCAAGTACCGCCTTGTTGTGCGCACGACGAACAAGGACATCATTGCGCAGATCGTGCAGGCGAAGATCGCCGGCGACGAGGTGCTGATGGCTGCGTACGCGCACGAGCTGCCTGCGTTCGGGATTGAGCACGGCCTGACGAACTACGCTGCGGCGTACGCGACGGGCCTGCTGCTGGCGCGCCGCACGCTGGCGAAGTTGGGCATCGCGGACAAGTTCCAGGGCGCGAAGGAGGCGGACGGCTCGTACTCTGCTGTGCGCACGAAGAAGGACGACCAGGGCGACGACGAGGCGCGCTTCCCGTTCAAGGCGATCCTGGACGTTGGTCTTGCGCGCACGACGACGGGTGCCCGCGTGTTCGGCGTGCTGAAGGGCGCTGTGGACGGCGGCATCTCGGTGCCGCACCGCCCCAACCGCTTCCCCGGCTACAGCAAGGAGAAGAGCGCCCTGGACGCGAAGGTGCACCGTGACCGCATCTTCGGCAAGCACGTTGCGGAGTACCTGAAGCAGGTGAAGGAGGAGGCGAGCTCGAACCCTGACGAGAAGTGCGTGCAGTTCTCGAAGTACATGGAGGCGAAGGTTGCGCCAGAGAGCATCGAGTGCATGTACAAGAAGGCACACGCGGCGATCCGCGCGGACCCGTCGAAGTCGCTGCCGAAGAAGGCGAAGAAGGAGGGCGCCAAGCACAAGAGCTACAAGACGAAGAAGATGAGCGGCGCGGAGAAGAGGGCCGCCGCGAAGGCGAAGGTCGCCGCCATTCGCGAGCGCCTTGGCAAGTGAGTCGAACGTTCGCAGCTCAATACGCGTTTCTCTCTCACGCTCTATGCCTTTCATGACGCGACTTTGATGCCTTTTTCCTCATGACCCTCCACGTGACTTGAAGAAGAGAAGATCCACAGCCGTGGCTCTCATCCGGGGTGACGGTGCATGCTGGCGGAAGTTGTGCGTGTGTGCATGTGCACGTTACGCTGCGAGTGCCTCATTTCTTTTCCATTTATGTTTTTCTCTGGTTTTATTTCGCGTTCTTTTCTCTGCCGTTTACCCCGTCTTCTCTCCTCTCCCCCGGATGGAGGGCAAGAGGGGCAGAGCGGTCCGAGCTTCCGTGCCAAAATACGATAGCACTGTACCTCAGGCTCACCTTGTGGAGGAGGATGGGGATGATATCTGAGAAAAGAGTGTGCGGTGAGACAGACTCAAGTTCGCATGTTTGCATGCATGTGCTTGAACCTGTTTACACACATGTTTCCTCTTTCGCTCCCCGTTCCGCCCTGGCTAGTTATCTTGGCCGGTACTGAGTGGTTGTTGAGCTGCTCTGGAGGCTGCAATATCGCGCCCGATGTGTGCTGCCTTCATCGCGTGCGCGCAGCGGGAACATGCAGAGAGCGAATGCGGCTATAGTCGTACTTCAATGTCAACGGACACAGACGCGCCCCTGATGAAGAGCCTAACTAAGTCGTGTTTTTATGTAGCCGCTGTTTTCCATCTCTACTTTCGCCCAACTCTCCGCAGTTGTCGGTGTCGGGTGCAGCCTTGTGTCGATCTTCGTCGAAACCGTCCCTACACATTTCTCCCCTTTCCTCTCATGGTCGAGCCGCATTTGCTTGTGCGTTTTTTTTTTTAATGTTCGCTGCCCGCCCATATACCATTGCAGTCCAACCCATTCTGCCACGCACAAAGTGACGCCTTTCATAGTTTCTACTCCTCTCGCTATCACTCATCAACTGAAAGTAACGCGTCGCCTACCCACTCAAGATGCCGTTCGTCAAGGTCGTGAAGAACAAGGCGTACTTCAAGCGCTTCCAGGTGAAGTACCGCCGTCGCCGCGAGGGCAAGACGGACTACCACGCACGCCGCCAGATGGTGCTGCAGGACAAGACGAAGTTTGGCTCACCCAAGTACCGCCTTGTTGTGCGCACGACGAACAAGGACATCATTGCGCAGATCGTGCAGGCGAAGATCGCCGGCGACGAGGTGCTGATGGCTGCGTACGCGCACGAGCTGCCTGCGTTCGGGATTGAGCACGGCCTGACGAACTACGCTGCGGCGTACGCGACGGGCCTGCTGCTGGCGCGCCGCACGCTGGCGAAGTTGGGCATCGCGGACAAGTTCCAGGGCGCGAAGGAGGCGGACGGCTCGTACTCTGCTGTGCGCACGAAGAAGGACGACCAGGGCGACGACGAGGCGCGCTTCCCGTTCAAGGCGATCCTGGACGTTGGTCTTGCGCGCACGACGACGGGTGCCCGCGTGTTCGGCGTGCTGAAGGGCGCTGTGGACGGCGGCATCTCGGTGCCGCACCGCCCCAACCGCTTCCCCGGCTACAGCAAGGAGAAGAGCGCCCTGGACGCGAAGGTGCACCGTGACCGCATCTTCGGCAAGCACGTTGCGGAGTACCTGAAGCAGGTGAAGGAGGAGGCGAGCTCGAACCCTGACGAGAAGTGCGTGCAGTTCTCGAAGTACATGGAGGCGAAGGTTGCGCCAGAGAGCATCGAGTGCATGTACAAGAAGGCACACGCGGCGATCCGCGCGGACCCGTCGAAGTCGCTGCCGAAGAAGGCGAAGAAGGAGGGCGCCAAGCACAAGAGCTACAAGACGAAGAAGATGAGCGGCGCGGAGAAGAGGGCCGCCGCGAAGGCGAAGGTCGCCGCCATTCGCGAGCGCCTTGGCAAGTGAGTCCATTGTCCGCTATGTGGGGGCTGTTGTGTCTTCTTCGCATGTTCTTTGATAGCTTTGTGCTGTCGAATGCCGCTGCCTCTCTTTTAATCGCTGTTCGGCGCGCATTGGCGCCGCTGGCCTTATGGTGGAAGTTGGTGCGCCACTCTGAAAGCGCCGCGCGCATGTTTTTCTGTGTGCTATGGGGGCGGGTGTGTATGTGTTCTACAGTCTTCACTACTGTTTTTATATTTTACTGATTTGCACAGCTGCACAGGCTCTGTGTCAGTGGTGTGCCTCCGAGAAAGTAAAAGAGAGAAACACAAGCGAAGTGCAGTGTGGCCAGGGACTGTGAGAAATCGAAAAGGATTTTCACCGTGCTGAGGGAGGTCTGTCTGACTCTGCCATCCTTCTTCGCTTGACTTGTCAGCGTTGATGTGGCCGGGCATGTCCTCTCTCTGGAGAAGAGAGGGAAAAGGCAGATGCCTCCTTCACGTTCCACCGACGTCTGCTATCTTGTAGGACGAAGAGGAAATGGTCACGCATGGAAGGCCTTTGAGGTTGTCAACCCAACCCGCCGTACGTAGGCTTCTGTGTGATACGCGTTGAACGGTGCTGCTGCGGCGCTGAAGTCATCTCGTTCTTTTTGCTTCGTCTTTGGCACCCACTTGTACTGATCTCTCTCCTTATCTTCCTCGCCTTTGCCTCTCCCCCCTCCTCCCCTCTTGCACCCCTTTACTTCTCTGTGGTGCTCTTTTCCTTAACTTTTCCTTGACGGTGCTGCACTCTGACTTGCAACATCGCCGCATGACAGAGCGACAGCGCCAGTGATAGAAACAATGGGTGCATTCATGTACTTGAACGAGCTGTGGAAGAAGAAGTCTTCCGATGTGATGCGCTTCATCCAGCGTATCCGCTCGTGGGAGTACCGCCACCAGCATACGGTGGTGCGCCTGCGCCGCCCCACGCGCCCGGAGAAGGCCCGCATGCTTGGCTACAAGACAAAGCAGGGCTTCTGCGTGTTCCGCGTGCGTGTGCGCCGTGGTGGCCGCAAACGTCCAGCCCACAAAGGTATCACATACGGTAAGCCGAAGACCAGCGGTGTGCTCGGCATGAAGCTGAACAAGAACAACCAAGCCGTTGCGGAGCAGCGTCTGGGCAAGCGCTTCGGCAACCTGCGCGTGCTGAACTCGTACTGGGTGAATATGGACTCCACGTTCAAGTGGTATGAGGTCATTGCCGTAGACCCGATGTGCAAGACCATCCGCCGCGATCCCCGCATCAACTGGATCGTCAACTCTGTGCACAAGCACCGTGAGCAACGCGGTCTGACCTCTGCTGGTCGCAAGCACCGTGGTCTGCGCCACAAGGGCCATAAGGCCTCCAAGCTGCGCCCGTCATACCGCGCTGCGTGGCGCCGCAACAACCGCATCGTGTTCCTGCGCAAGCGTTAAGCAACCCATCCAGGGTTCAGCGTCAGCGAGGCTGCTGAGGCAACACGGGGCTACTTCCTCTTTTCACGTCTCGCTTTTGCGAGGGACGGCAATGGAAGAGGAGGTTGTGGTGGGTCGTTGTGCGTGCTTGAACTCTCACTCTCCGCTTACACGTGTGCCCGGTGTGACCGTCTCCGCTGTAGTTCTGACATGGCGTTTCGGCGTCTTTTCGCTTTATATTTTTCCTTTTTCGTTATGTGATCTCTTTACCCCCAAAGAAGAACAAGTGAAGCGCTATTCGCTTAGACACGGACATGCATGCAACCCTGTGTGCCTCCTATACGATCTGCTGGGAAGAACATTGTCTCTCCGTTGTGGCAATCCGTCGTTAAGGCAGCAGCAGTCGAAGCATTCCATTCAAGAGGGGTAGAATACGTGTGTGTGTGCGCGTTCGAAGAGTGGAGGAGAGGAGGGGAGGCGCCGATCGTGACAAGTGATGGTAGCGAGGCACAGCTGCGCCTCGTTTCCTGCTTGTTGCGTCGCAACTGTCTTTTTTTTTTTTTGTCTCTCGGACTGCGCTCTCCTCCCTCTTTTGCTTTGCGAACAACTTCACTGTGGGAGGGCGGGGGAGGGGTAGGTGCATTCGCACTCTCCCTTCTTGTCCCCTTCCGTTCTCGCGCATCATTCGCACGCTGCCACTCGTGCAAGGGGTTTGAGGCACTCGTGTTTTTCTTACCGCTGTGTCTCCTTCAATTTTTCCTTATTCTTCTCTCTATCACTGCATTGTGATGCTTTGCTTGCCTATCTCGCTGTCGGTATCCCTTCACTCTACTCGCACCCACACACGCATTCACATCTCGTGCGTACACCCACCTTGCGTCGATGGTGCTGCATGATTGCCGCCACCTCCGCTGCATACGTGCTTTCCACTGGCCTAACGCCGCAACGAGCCTTCATCGCTGAAACAACAACAACACCTCAAGAACGAATGTCTGCTCCTACCCCCCGCACCGGCATTATTGCCGGCTTCAACAAGGGCCATGTGACGACCCGCCGCCCGCGCCAGCCGTCGTCCAACGACCGCTTTGCTGTGCCCCACAAGCGCCTGCGCGCTGTGAAGGCCATCATTGCGGACCTCGTCGGCTTTTCTCCTCTGGAGAAGCGTGTTCAGGAGTTCCTGCGTGTCGGCAAGGAGAAGCGCGCACTCAAGTACTGCAAGAAGCGCCTCGGCGACTTCACGGCGGCCAAAAAGAAGCGCTCGAAGATGGAGGAGGCACTTCGCCACGCGACGAAGAAGCACCACTAGTCACGTTCGACGTCTTTCCAGTTCTTTCGTTCGTTTTCCGCTCCTTTTGATTTTATTTGAGTAAAAGAAAAAAAATGTACTACACAAACACATCCGCGATGCCGACGCGTGTGTGCGCCCAGACACACACGTATAGGTACATGTTCCCATGTGCTCAGGTGCGCGTGCGCCCCCATTACCATGCCTTCCGCTCCCCCCTCCATGTGCGGTCTTCACGCATCTTTGTGTGTGTCGTGCTCTTCTCTGTCGTTCTCTTTCTCTATCGTATTCTGTTGCAACGTAGTCATTTGCCCTCTCCTGCACCCTTATTCCTGTTCACGGAAGCTTACAGAATTGACATCATAGACACCACCCGCTACATGGACCCTTATGTTGCGCACCCGCAGGTGATACAAATCTATAAAGGTAGGGAGGCGCACTCGCACAGAGATGCTCGACCCACAGGCGGCTGACCTCGTCGACGCCGTTGCGCGACTGTGCGTGCTGCGAACGGAGGACTACGTGCTCCTTCAGACCGTATACAGTCGTGTACGGGAACACGAGTATTGTCCGCAACAGCAAGAAGCAACACCACATGTACTGCATTCTGCCCCCGAACCCGCAGTTAATACCTCCGGAGCGAAGGAGAACAAGAGCGCCACCAGCAAAGCCGACGACAAGACGTACATACGCTACCTCACTGATGAGGTGCGCGTGCGTGAGGAGCGCCGAATGACCGAGGAGGGTGAGTGGCTAGAGGCAGTGCGGCAGTGGGCGGCTCTCTTCCAGTCGAGGTCGGTTGCGGCTAATCCGGACAAAGCACTCAGGACAGCGCCGGACGAGTCGATCTCTCTGGCAGTACCTGCCATCTGGTCGTTTTGGGAGCAGGAGAGCGAGAGCGCCTTCCAGTGCGTATACGCAGCGGTACTTCAGCAAGCCTACGAGCTTGACCCCACGGACTTGGTGAATACTCCCTTCGCACAGCTCGACAAGTCCAAATGCCTCTACGATTGCGAGGCAGCCGCGGCCGTCGCTTCCGTGCCTGTGTCCTCGTCCCAAGTCAAATTTGTGCATGCGTTGCTTTTCCTCTCCTCACAGATTGCTGAGCCATCCTGTTCGCCGTCACGAGTCTTGGCTGAGATGCACCCCATTGAAGCTGATGACACATCTTCTGTTAACGAGAGGCGACGGTCTCGTCTGCGAGCGAGCCACCACGCCTGGCTTGTGCTCTTTCTTTTGTGGTGCCACATCGTGGCTTCCAGCATAGCCACTTCGGCAGGCGCTGCTGCTGTGGCGTGTGGAGTGAGGGTGGAGCCGCTGTTTTATGAATCGGTGCTCCTTAGCCCCGCAAGAGACTTCCTCACGAGCCAGTCGCTGCAGCTGCAGTCGCTGCTGAGGAAGATACAAGGGGCGACGTTTGTGTAGGGTGACTTATCAGCCGTCTTGTTCTCTATGGGTCGTATTGCGCCTCTTTTTCGATAGGGCACCCTCTCCCTCACGCCACACCCCCTTCTCTTTTTCTTACGCCTCGAGCGTGCGTAGGAAAGGGAGGAGGAGAGAGGTGAGTGGTGGGGCCCGTCCAGGATCTCTTGTTTTCAGTTCGGTGCTACGCGACGAGCTTAAGCACTGCCCTCCTACCGCTAGATGTACACCCACCCACACCCGCACTAATGATACACATGCGCTCTGAGATCACCCATCCATACCGAAAAAGAAAAACGATCAAGAAATGCTGTAGTGATGACTCGCCACCTCAGAGAGGGAGGCATGGGTGAAGGCTCGCGCAGCGCAGCACCACTCGTGAGTCCTCTTGAGCTTTCACACCTTCGATCTATTCATGCATTGCGGTTGGCTTCATCGCACTTTGCTTGTCCTCGAAGTCGGTTTCTTCCTTCCCGTTGCGGCATCTGCCTTGAGTTCCAGTCATTTTTCATCAACAACTACCATTACTCATCCTTCCAACCTCTGCTTTCTCGTTTCTCTGTATGTGCTGTCTTCCCCCCCCCCCCCCCTGTTGGATGGCGTACTGCGATCGCGGACATGTACACTCTTCCCCCCCCTCCCCCCATGCGCTTTTGTCCACCCTCACCCCGCAAGCACAGGCCTCGCTGATACGGGAGCTGCAGGCGAGACACGAGAGGACGACGAACGGGACCGCCGGTGCACACACACAAACCCGGCAAGTAAGGGGATGAGGCCGACGCCGTGCACGTGCTCAGTGGGTCGCGTGCCGGGGACCACAGTGGCGAACAAGGTAGTATCGCTTACGCCTCCCATAACAAACGTGCTCGGCGGCGCAGATTCGGTTGATGCAACTGTTTCCGACATGACAGAGAGCACGTCAGCGCACTGCTTCTACTGTCTGTGCTCCGTGTGTGGACAGGGGCTTGCTGACGTGCCCACTCTCATGTGCGACGCCTGCGGATCTCGCACGCATATAACCTGTGCCCGGGATGTCTACTCAAATGAGTGGCTCTACGATGAGGTAGCTGTGGTGTCGACAGCCACAACTGGTGCCGGGGGTGGTACTGTCGGTTTGTCCAACACGGTTCCGGTCTCTGCGAAGAACCGGCGGATGCCGAGTACTGCACCGGCGTCACACGATGGCGAGGGCACCGAGGGCTCGCCTAAGGCCGCCGCTGTTCTTGTCGCGCCATCAGGTTTGTCAGTTTCCCCACCACTCAGTCGCGACTCCTCGCATGCGACTCTGCTGCCGTCGCCGCAAGAGCTCCGCACCGCGGCGGCACGGATCGACAAGGCATATAACTACTACTGTCACCTCGACTGTGCCATGGGGATGGAGGTGGTGCGTAACCCGCAGTTCGATGCAGCTCTCTCATGCACAGTCGAGCGCGCCTTCGCACGGGAGTGGACACGCATAAAGGAGTTACTGGTATCCGCTGGGGTAATCAGTAACCACCAACACCAAGTCGACACGCGCGATGACGCGGCTGCAAAGGAACAAACTTCATCTCCTTCCTGCTCACCCGTCAAGAGCGCTTCTGCTGCCCCAGTGAATGCGGAGGGTGCAGAGGAGAGCACTGCGACGTCATCCTTCTGCTCTTCGCCTCCACCGACGTCGACAACTTGCCCAGCAGTACCTGATGGAGGCACGCATGGCTGTGCATTGCACGCAAGTGCGACGAATTTTGCTGATATCACTGGTTGCCACCCGTCAGTTGCCCTGGAGGTGCTGCGGCTCTACCACCAGCTGCGCGCTGAAGCGTGGGCGGAGTACTTTGAGCAGGAACGGCACCACTTCGGGCACCCGCTCTTCTACCCGCCTCCATTCCTCGACATAGCGCGGGACGCCGCGGTAGGGCATGTCGTGGAGGCCGCGTCCCCCCAAGGACAGGCCGCACGACTCTACCTTCTCGACCGCAGCACCCACCCTGTGGGATCGGCGGTGGCGATTCCGGTTGGTGTTCTGTCACGGTGGCAGCAGCCGACGGCGGCGCCGCTCATCAAAGAGAACGACTCGAACAACTTTGTCGCGGAGTCACTGGAGCGGATCGTGAATGACGCTGTGGCGCCGGAGACGGTGGTTGTGTACCGCAAAAGCAGCAAGGAGGGTCGAGTGCTGGTGTGAGCCCATGATGAAAGTGGTGCCGGCATCGCAGAGAAGACGACCAGCAAAGCACGCCGTGGTGCACATCTTCTGCTCCCCTCTCTTCAGCACACGCACGTAGGTATGCGCGTTGTCTTCCCAGATGCCCATGCACTGTCCTCTTCTCCATTTTTCTTGCCGTCCAGAGAAGCGTCGTTCATGCGCATGCCAGCTGTGCTGCATGCATCGTGAGCAGACACGAGCGACTGCGGCGGCAAGTCGCCGTGCTCTGACACCGCACTGTCACAGAAGAAATCCACCAACGACAGAAAGCGACTAAGTCCGTCTTCACCGCACCGCACTCCTTGGTGGATATATATATATATATATATATATATATATATATAGCGCCGGTATCTTTAGCTGACTGCACGTGGAGCAGGCGATGCCGCTCATGCTGCGCTACGAGGAGAACGGGGCTGTGCGCTGGCACGTGAGTGGGGAGCCTGGGCTTCACTGTCTCTACAATTCCTCTTCCTCTTTACTTCTCATCTTCGTCATACTGTGCATGTGCTCTGACTGCCGTGCCCTACTTGTTGTGTCCCCACCACCGTCTTCTCCCGTCCTTTCCTGATTCATTGATCAGCGAGAGAAAGCTGACCACGTTTCTACGTTTGAGTTGAAGACCACTCGTCTTCCTCTCCGGGCCTGGGTGAGCGTGACTGCCCTATTTCAATTTCCCAGCACGCACTCTACAACGCTTGCGAAGGCTCCACCCCGAGTGTAGATCATGTCCGAGTGCACTGTGTACTCTCCATGTGGCCGCTACGTGGTGCAGTTTTCCTCGGATGCGACCCAAAAGCTGCTGCGCCTTAACGTCACGAGGAACGCACTAATACCAATCAAAGGGGGCGCGCTGGCCGCCGATGACAGCGGCTGTGACAAAGCGCTCGTTGCCGCAGTCACTGGGCCTCTGATGCCCTTCTCCGCAGTTCATCCACTGCGGCTCGCTGCTTCACTCACAGAAATGGATGTACTTGCACTGACAACATCCGCTGGCGTCCGCAAATCCTTCACGAATTTTGTGCAGATGCTCTACGACGCGCTCATTGGTCGCTCCCCGTGCTTGCACTTTTTTGTGGAGACGGTAGCAGAGATGAAGGAGCGCATTCAGCGGGATGTGCAGCGACAGGCACCTCCGTCCCGGACCGCGCACGGCGCCGAGGCTCAGCCATCGAGTGCGAGACGCACCGGCGAGCTAAACATCGACTCAGCTGCCTTAGCTTCTTTAGCAATAACTGGAAGTGGCGTCATGGCCAACACTGGCAAAGAGTATATTCGCACCGCTGTCGGCGACACGGTGATTGAGCTGGACGAGGACATCGCCAGTGAAGTTTTAGAGCAGCGCTTCTTGACGCTGGACTACGACGTCGACTTCACACGTGCCATCTTTCCTATCCCCCTCCTCCCTGATGACACGGAGGAGGCCTCTGTAGGGGGAGCCGGCGGCGCCATGCACGCACGCAAGGATACGGCGAGTGCCTCTCCAGCCAACCTAGCTAAGGCGACCTTAGAGCCCTCTGTAGTGAGCGCCTCCCTTTCGACAGCTGCGTCGGTGCCTGCATCAGAGGTGGAGGCACTTCGCAACGATCTTCTCCGCGCCCGAGCCTGTCTTACCCGGCTTGAGTCCGAAAATGCGAAGCTGAGGCGGGAGAACGAGGCACTGGTGCAGCTGAGCCGGCAGAAGATGCACGAGATGCAGCGGCTGTGCGAGGACTTCCAGCACCAAGTTCAACTCGCTGCGGATGCGGAGAAGCTTAGAGCCAAAAACGCAGAGTTGCGAGTGCAGCTGCAGGAGGCGCTAGAGAGTCAGCAGTTGACTCGGCGTGCTTTACAGCGCACGCAAAGTCAGCGTCGTTTTTTGCACCCCGCTAACGCTATCGGTGGCGGCAGGGGTAGTGCTCACCGGCCCACCAGCAGCCACTGCCGCAGCGAGAACCCGTACCTGCGGTCTCTCTCTCGCGAATCACACGACTGCAACGCCGGAGTGTCGTCGCAGCCGCCCTACAGCAGGCAGCGATGGGCAGGTGGCACCGCGTCTCGTACATCAGCGACGCGACGTGGGCGGCCGCTGATGTCTCCAACATCTCCATCAGCCGCCTTGCGCGGCACTCATGCGCAGCGCGCGCCTTCATCTTCAACACACCGGCGTCACTCTACGCGGTTCGACACGCCACCGCTGCCGTCGGATCCAGCTTCCTCCACCGCAACAGTTTCTCTTCGGTATCGATCACGCAGCCACAGAGGCGATGGTAGCAGCAGCGCGAGAGACGGGGGAGGCGACTCACCTGCGCCGCATGGTCGCACTGGTGGCCGACCAGAGAAGTCTCAAAAGCCACAGCGGCGGAGCAGCAGTGGTAATATGCCGCACGGCTCACGGGCATCCTCCGCACACTCGCTGCCGCAACGAGGGTCCAGCTTGTGGGCAGATAGTAGCGATCGCGAAAGTCCGTGCGGCTCCGTGGCTTCCTCGCGGTGCTCGAGTATAAACCATGAGCGACTTTACCGCACCGCGACAGCGAGCAGCAGGATGCACCAAACACCAAAGATGTACCCACTTAACAGCTCCAGCGCACCTCGACGAGCTGTGTTTCACTGAGAAGCACCGGCAAGGGAAGAACCAAAAAGCCGAGGCGTGTTGGGCTGCTAATGGTCGACCATGGGCAACGGCTTGTGTGGTCGTGCAAGCGAAGCACCTTCACCTTGCCGATGGTGTGTGTGTGTGCCCCCCCCTTGCGCGTTGTGTTTGCCGCTTTTTGTTTGTTTTCCTTGTGCTCCTTTGACGCCCGCCTCCCCTCTCTTCCCCCCTTTTCTGGACTTAGACGGCCACTGGTGGACCAGAGCGACACCGTTTTTCTTTTGCGTTTGCCTAGATGCTCAGCAGGCCGTCGAAGGCCGTTCTCCTTTTTCCGTCCTTGGACACTGTCTGTCCCAAGACACGAACACGCTGCGGAAGACCGAGAAGAGGAGGGAGAACGAAAAGAGGTTTAACAGCGTCTCTGCATCTCTTGCCCGCGAGATAGAGCTGCGAGGCACGGCGTGTGAACGCTCTGAACCCACATGACCGCTCGTGCGTGAGCTCACCCGATCTCTGTGCACCACCTCCGTCTCCCTTCTCCCACGTACACCGACGAGGCATCCTGGACAGCTGCATGATACCTGGATCACCACTCTCTGCTTCTCTACCCCTCACTCACCTCATGCCCACCCTCCTTTTGCCTCTCTTTTTATGACTTGTGCAGTGCTCGGTGCTACACGGCACCTTGACTGCGCTTCTCCCTTCTCCCTTTTCCCCACTCTGCACCACAATATCCATCCTAGAGCAGCGAGGATATGCTGCGTGCGTCTCGCGTGTCCATGGGCTACTTCAAGCGGCCTGGTCGCAAGTCGCTCGATGAAATCTGCAAGCTGAGCCTCTTCGAGGTGTCCACCCCACAACAGGTGGCGACCACTTGGAACAATCACCACATGCAGTTCCTCCAGTACTGGGGACGCACCATCTCGTCTGAGGCGTACTACGCCCTTGAGCCGCGGCTGAGGATGTCGCCGTACTTTGTGGTCCCGGTGTTTCGTGACAAGGGACTGTTCAACGTCGTAACCAACTTTAAGGACGACCTCGTCGGCGTCGCACCTCTCGGGGAGTGGCAAAAAAAGCAGGATAATGCGCAGATCCACATGACCATTCAGTTCTTCACTGAACTGGCCCGTAGTAAGAGGCTGGTGCTGGTCCGCTGCGAAATCAAAGACGAGGTCTTCAAGCGTCTCGACTGCATCTTCGTCACCCAGATGCTGCTCAAGTACTACACCTTCCCCCGGCTGTACGAGACGTGGGTAGAGACATTCAACAAGCGACCAGGTCAGTTTGATTACCATGCCTTCCTACGTGCCATGAAGGATGAGGCGGGCAAGGATGAAATCAAGATTGAGGACAAAAAGTCGGAGATGCGCCATGATGCCTTTGGCCCAGTTATCGACACCCCGCCCGACGCCGTGGCGAGACAGATCATAAGCACGTTGGACATAGGAGCCCCGAAGGCATGAGAGGCGCGCCGCCGAAGAGCACGCAAGAGGTGGACGATGGAGCGGCATGAAGAGTCAGCTCCGTTACGCTTTTTGTTTCTGCGTTGCCGCTCATGTGTTGACGCTTCTCGGTGCCGATGGCGTGTACTATCGCCCTTCTCTCTCCAATCGACTATGCGGTCTGTGGCACATTCGCCGTTGCTCTTCACACGACTCAGCAACCCAGCTAGGATTAATGAGCGGAGTATGGTTTCATGCCGGTGCGTGTGTGTGGTCACAGTGCGTCTCGACGGCACGGACTGCGGAGTCTTAGCGGAGCAACAGCAGCGAAGGGGGTAGAGGAACTGTCTGTGCATCTGTGTGTTGCGCGGGCGCCGCGAGCTAGACTTCCTGTGTATTCTCTTTTCTCGCTCCTTCAAGGTATTTCCGTGCTGAATGGCTCGTCACGATGTTGCCTTGAAACAACGCGCGCCCTAACACCCCACCCCCCAACACACACACACCCACACACACACACACACCCACAAGCGAAGAAAGCAAAGCACTCCGATAGTCACAAGGGACTATCTTGGGCCGCCGCCTCTCGTGCCCCTACCCTTCGAAATGAGAAGGCGCCCCTACCCGGACAGAAGCGCCGCACCGTTAAGATGCTACTCCACGTCAGATAACGTCTGTGCCTCTTTCCGAAACCGAGCGCCCCATGCCGGTTGGCTGTGTTTGTTCCCTACGACGCTTTTCTCCACCTGCAAGTCCCTTTTTTTTTCTCTCCTGCTTTTCTTCTGTTGCCACACCTTCGCTTTCATGCTGCTTCGTGTTTCTGTCCCCTCCGCTGATGCAATGCCACACAGACCTGCCTGTACATGTGCCTGCGTGTATGGCAGCCACCAGCACGTCTCACTGCCGTCATCTAACCTTTCTACCCGGTCCTTCCCTCCTTTTTTGCTGTTGTCAACACCCTCCCCCCTCCCCCACGCGCGACTCTCGCCGCTTTGCAAACTTTTTAATTTTTTATTTGCCTCTCTATTCGGACTTTCTTCGCTCATCTCCTCATCGTTTTGTCTTTTTTGCTCTTCTCCTTGACGGTCTACGCACGCACCAGCCTCTCCGAGCCACAGCAGAGTATCGACGGATTACTGGGCAGGTTTCCCCTTTGCGGCTTTCTTTTAAGCTGAGGTGGTTGTGTTTTTTTTTCTTTCATCTTTCAACTCTTTCGTGCTGTGCTTATCGCATGCTCATTCCCGCCACTTCCTTCACTTCTTGTGTGTGTGTGTGTGTGTGTGTGTGCTGCGCGTGCCTCTGCTGTGTGTCATACACGTGTCTCTTAATTCTCTTTTTGTGTGCATTTTCACGCTGTTTTCTCCCCCTCCCTGCCCCCCTATCCTCAGCGACGCTGTCACTGCGACGATTTTGCTTTCTTTTTTAACCCACAGCCCCCTTCCTCTCATGACGTTCGCCTCTCCTCGCTGTGGCGAGCGCGCGTAGAAGCTGGCAAATATCAGCTTTGCAGATTTACCTCCATCGGTCTGCTCTTCGAATCAATCGAAAGGTGGCAAACCATGACTTCTCCCATTCCCGACTATCCGCGCACGGAGAAGCACGCTGTCGTTATCTTCGGGTGATCGCACACGGAGGTTGAAACGCCACGGTGGCAGCAAGCCGAGGATGTTGGTCATCTTGCCGCCTAGAACGGCTTCACTGTCATCACAGGTGGCTACGGTGGTTCCATGGAGGCCACCAGCAAAGACGCGTGCGCGGTGAAGGACGCGGCAGCAGAAGGCTCTGCTGCTGTGTCAGTCGAAGTTGTTGTCATCGTCGTGTAGGGGCTGTTTCCTGGCCACCTCACGGAGGGGAACAAGTATCTGACCAAGACGGTGGGCTCGACGCCCATGCTGCACTGCATTGAGCAGCTTACCACTCGTTCCCGCTACATCATCATTTTGCCTAGAACGACAGGCACGATGCAGGAGTTGGTGACCATCTGGGTGCAGAAGCTCATCCACTCCGGTGACCTCCCGATGCCGGTGATCGTCGCGTTTCGTGACTCGTTGGGAGGGGAACTGCCAGGGCATCATTGAGTCTCTCCAGCTCTCCTCCCATCAGATCAACGCGATCCACTTTGTCGATACTCCAGAGGCGGCATTTGAGTGGATCATGAAGGATGCCACTGGAGAGATTGACGGCTCGCGGGCCTGACTTTGGTATAGAGCCCGAAAAGGAACAAGGGGGTACAGGACGTCCGCAACGCCTTTTCAGAGGAAAGGGCGAAGCAAAGGCACACACGATGACACGCAAGAGACCAATATCGGCTGTCTGGGTGCGCTGCGCTTGATAGTGCGTGCACTCCTTGATTTCGCCAAAGCAGGCGCTTTTTGCCCTTCCTCGCCTCATCTCCACAGCGGCCGCCCCCCTGCGCTATCAAAAGGCACCCATAACGACGAGCGGTGTACGCGTGGGTGTAGTGCTTGACGGTAGTGCCGGTGTGGAAAAGGGGGATCAGTGCGACATCCGTGATAGCAGCGAAGTCCAAAGGTTAGGCGGAGCAAAGCCACGACGAAGACGGACGACTTGGGTCACTGCTCTGGCGCCAGCCACTCGACTTCCATAAGCAACTACAAGCGTGACAGACCATGCGCATACGCATAACGCTCCCCCCCACCCAAACAACTGTGGCACTTTTGTCTTTTCATTGCCGCGCTATTGGGCAGGTAGAGGTCAGGTGAAAGTGGGAAAAATGTGACGTGCATATTGCTGCTGTTCCGGAGAGCCACTGACGGCTCTTCAGCATTCCGTCACATCTGTCGAGCAAATTTTGCCGCGTCTTCGCTGTACTCGGCGGTCAGCCTTGCCCTTCTAGCAGACGTTTGGCCAGTGGCCAGATGTTGTCCATCCGCAGTCGTAGGTCTCTGCGTGTGGGCGTATGAATGCTTCACTTGGTATCGTGTTCAGTGTTGTGTGCGTTGCACATTGTCGGTGCTTTCAGCACCGGTGGGAGTAAGGAGACTGAGGGAAGATTCCCCTGGGTTCTTCGCGGAGGGATGGCTTCCCAGCACGTCGACGGCGGAGCCGACTTGCGGTGTTCCTGTAGGATTACGGTGCAAGGGCATAGTGAAAAAGGGCTTAGTACCGCACTAGAAGCTCCCGTGGCGGCCCTTCCTAAACGGCTGCTTTAAAGGGCGCTGATTCCGCGGCGAGTACTGCAAGGAAAAAACAAGAGCTGAGAGAAGTCTGTCACCCGCCAAACCGCGTTGCGAGGAGCGGGGATGGCCTTTCAAGTGCCTGCCCGCATAGCGGAGATTTCTCAGGCCCGAGTAAAGGCAGTGCCGAGTCGTCGGCGGGGCGGCGCGTGACACCTCGAGTGGTGCCTCTAGTCCTTGGCGAGGCTGCGCGGCAGGTCATTCACCAAGTTTTGCTGGATTGCAATGTAAAAGAGCGCCGCATCTACGCCCCCTCTGATAAGCAGAGGCTTCTTGTGTGCGCGCACAGTCGGTTAAGCCAGTGGACTCTTTCGACTCCGCCGAAGCCGTGGTGCGTCCCCTGTGCTGCCACGATTGCAGACTGACCCGTGGCCGGTGCGATGCGCAGTGTCCGGCCTCTGGCGCCAACCAGCTCTTCTGACAGCAGGGACTGCAGACACAGCATCGCCGCTCGAGGCTCTGCGTGTGCCGAGTGCTTCGCTGTGAGGTACTCATGGTTCGTCAGCGGGCCCTCTCGCGGCAACTGCGCCCCTGTCGCACACGGCCCGCGGAGCTTTGCAACCTTTCCATGGCGGGTCGTGAGATGCGCACACAGAAGTCGCCGGCAAGTTATCCGAACCCCCGGATATTGCCCCATCCTTCGTACGGAGTGCCACGCCAGCTTCAGGACGAGTGCGGCGCGTGGCTGGGTTCCCGAGAACTCCTTGTGAGGTGTCTTCGTCTCCTCGAGGCGCAGCGGGGCAGACGGGTGCGTCTTGGTTTCTCGCCCGAACCTCCTCGCGGCGCTCGCTGCTCAGAGCTCCGGCGACATCGATCAATCGCATTGGTCTGGCTGGCTCCCGTGCAGGGGAAGGTGGAGTGGGCCCACCACCTTTTACTAGCACAGGGGCTCTTGAGGCGGTTGACCACTTCCACTCTCGCGCCCCTGCCGCTCGCACGCCCAGGTGGAAATGACCGCCTTCGCCAGGTCGAAGCTCAGCAGGGTGCTTGGCATCAGCCACAGCTCTCAACCATCGCAAGTGGCCCGCTAGAACCGCTGGTGAGACCGCTGCTCACGTCACCGTGCTGACACGTGCGGGTCTGTCCGAGTAGATGCACCGCCCTGGCAGACAGGCGCGCCCCCCTCCCACCCGCCCACCTGCCGCTCGAGTCATTGTTGGGGAGGGAATCGCCTCGCCGTAGAGCGCCGCGTGTTGCTCACGAAGAACCGTGCCCAGCGGCTGTGTCGGCTGCGTCTTTCCCAGTCTTCCCGTCGACGGCGAGGAAAGGGGTCTACTGGCTACTTGCCTTCTTCGCCTGCCTCCGCCGCTCCCCGCACCTCTGTTTGAGTTGCCGCGGTGCGCAGGGCATCGTCCTGCCTCCCCTTCCTGGTCGTCTGCAGAGTTGTGGTGCGGAAAGGCCCCTCTGTGTGGTGTTTGAGGGCCACCTCAGCGGCAGCCGCGCCACTTGTCATGTTCGGTTCCGCCTCCTCAAGCGGTTAGAAGCTCAACTGGCCAAATGCCCTTATGGAAAAAAGTTGACACTCCTGTCGTACGCTGCTTCGCTTGTGCAAACTCTTTCGGGGGTGGGGTGGGGTGGGGTGGGTGGGTGACTGTGTTTAGGGGGCGATAAGGCTTTGCCACTTCAGCCGATAGTGATTAGATTGCGCAAAGGTATTACTAAAGGAGGTGGTGAGGGGAGGAGAGTTCCAGCTTCATTTCTTTCAACTCATACGGCCTCGCCCACAGTATCCTGACTTGTCTTCGTCCCGGTACCGTCGTCCTCCTTCATATGCGCACCGATGAGTCGTGCTCTTTGTTCAGCTCTCGCTTGAATTCCATTTTCTATTTTCCGCGACACTATCCAAGCCTTGATGAGCGGTGGAGCTTTCCATCGGTGGAGGGACACAGCACGTTCGTTCTGTGTTCGGGCTGCACCGTGGAATGTGCAAGGGCGAACAAAGAATCGAGTGACCAACCGAGTAATAATAAGGGAGAGGTGGGTCGTGCAGAGGGGCTTATGATGCAGGCACAGCGTCTCTCTGGCCCTACCGGCACCCACTCTGGACTTGTCGATGACCGCTCTTGTCTTTTATCCGCTCTCTCAAACATTCATTATGTCATTTCAGGGTTTGGTGCCGCTTTTACTACCTCTTCCCTCGTTCTTGTCATTCCTCTACGCCCCTTCTCCTTCTTCCCGCCCTCCCCATGCACTGGGTGCTCCTCCTGCTTTACCGAATCCTAGAACAAACCATATGTACGCTCACAGCTAGAAAACGAACTTACGCCGTACGTTTTGCCTGTTCGCGTTCGCCAGTCCCAGACGCTGTATCACGCAAGACGAAAGGGAAAACCATAGTGGACCCATCGACACGTACCCAAGGCGCGGTGGTGCGCGTGCATTTCTCGGCACCTATCCACCCTCTCGGTAGCAGGCCACCACCAGACCCGGGGCAAAGCCATTCCGACGTTTGTTGCGGCTTATCGGCTACCCAACTCCGTTCTAGCTTTGAGGGGTCTACGTACAGTCCCAGTAATCACATTAGGTGCCTATCATAGCAGGCGCTCCGTTTCTCTTTCCGCTGCTGCTCCGCTCCTCTCTTGTCGCTGAAGCGTTGTGTCAGTTTTCCTTCTTGTTAACCACATAAGCATCCGGATAATTACCCACGTGGTGTTGTGCGTGTGCATGTGTGCCGGCGCTACTGCTTCTTGCTCATCATTTGATCTTTGTGGATTTGCTTTGCGCTCTCCTTATTGGATCTCTGCTGGTCTGTATCGTTCTTCGGAGAAAGAGCTGTGGAGAGGCCCTTAACGGGTGCCGCATCCCTCTCACACGCACCAGTCACAATGCTCGTGCACGAGGTCGAGAAGAGGTATAAGCTCAAGGTCCCTTTTTTCCAGGGTACACTGGAGGAGGCAAAGCGGCACGCTCAGCATGACTCGCGCTACCTTGTTTTGTACCTCCACAGCCCTCAACACGAAAACACGGAGGCATACCTGCGCGAGGTTTTGGCCACGGACGAGATCATCGCCCTGCTGCACGAGAGCAGCGTTTTGTTCGGGGCGAGTGTGGCAGATGCGGAGGGCACGCTGCTGGCGGAGGAGCTTGGCGCCCATGCGTTTCCGTTTGTAGCAGCGCTGGTGGGTAACACAGTAGTGCTGCGTCTGCAGGGTTACCACAGCCGCGAAACCTTCTGTCGCGAGTGGCGTCTATGCACAGATGACTGGGATGGACATCTAGCCGAGGGCGTCGTCCTCGCTGCCGAGCGTGAGGCGCGCGAGCAGGCACGCATAGCTGAAGCCGAGGCCGCCTCCGCAATGGAGGCTGCAGATCGGGCCATGCTCGAGAAGCTGCTGCGTAAGGAAGAGGAGGAGAGTCGTGCGGCTGCGGAGCGGGAGGCTGCTGCGCAACGGGCCGCCGAGGAGCGCGTGGCAGCCGAGCGACTCGAGGCGGAAGATAGGGCGCGGCAGGCCGCCGAAGAAGCACGGCAGCGCGCACTCGAGGAGGAGCGTCAGCGACAGCGCGAGTCTGCGAAGCAGGCAGCGAAAAGTCAGCTGCATGATGAACCCTCCACCGACCTGGCCACCCACGAGACGGTGCAGATCAGTGTGCGCTGCCCGTCCGGCAAGCACTATGACCGTCGCTTCCTGCGCAGTGATCTTGTGGATCAACTCACGTTTTTTGTAATGACACTGGACGAGTTGGCGGACGCGACGGATGCATCAACGGTGCGCTTCGTGACGGGCTTCCCGCCTGCACCGCTGGAGTGGCGCGAAGGGGAGACGTGCTTCGGCGACATGAAGAGTCTCTGCCCGCGTGCGGTGGTTCTTCTGCGCCGGTCATGAGCCAAGTGGCGAGTATACTGCGTTTCCGTCCTCAGATGTGCCGGTCAACGCCTCCCTCGCGACTTGTGTTTTGTCTCTTTTCCTTTCTCTCCCGCTGGGGCTAATGCTTGCCTCCTATCTTCCTTTCCTGTCCATCTCTCTCGCGCTCCCTTTTTCTTCCTTTCCCACTGCAGATGTGCGATGAGGAATGCGGTGCTATTGAGAGAGCGACGTGTGCCTCGCCCCTTCGTCTTCCTTGAGCTGCTCTCTGCGCAGGTGAAGGGGGCAAGACGTCGAGGCACCAAGAGACTGTGGAGAAGGGTATAATCAAAATGAAAAAAAAAAACATCTTGATGTGTGAGTGTTTTACCCCTTGCGCACGCGCTCTGGCTGAAGACGGCGCGTATTGTTACGGCGCGGCGAAGCTGGTGGTCTCTGTGAGACGAGGGAATTGAGGCAGGGCAGGGGGGGGGGTAAGAAAAGAGGGCACAGTCTCCAGAATTCACACTTTTTGTTTCTCTACCCGGAACTTTCCACAATGGCAGTCACACCCCTAACTCCACTGTCTACGTGCACACCTGCGTCCACGGACTATGAATGGTGCACCACCCTTGCTCGGTACTGCTCATTCTTTCGCACATGCTGCACCCTTTTCTTGTTCTCTTTCGTTTCTACTATCTCCTCTGTTGTTGTTGTTGTTTTTCCCTCTCTGTGCACCATAGACTGGGAAAGTGGAGCTGAACACACATCCGAGTCCGCGTGCCCAGTCGAGCTTTAATTTTTGATGGGCCATATCAGCGGCGAGAGCAAGGAAAACGTATCCAAGCAAAGCGATCATGCTGTGCCGCCGCGCTGTCGTGCTAGCGAGGTTCCAGCCGTACTCCATGGCGGTGCAAACTCGGTTTAAATGGCGGCACAAGGAAACGGACCGGTGGCGGCGACTGATGGACGCGACGTGCTTCCAAGTCGATTGGCTCGGTCAGACGGGCGGGCCGAACTTCACACAGTACAGCGGGCACTGGACGCACATCATCACATGTGCGCACGTGATCACGCCATGGGACTACCCCAATTACTACCCATCGCAGGGGCCAACCCGCTTCGTCTCGCACATCACGCTGGCGGACACCATGACGCAGATTCGCCTTGTTTCGATGCAGGGCAACGCGGTGTACAAACATTTCACGTCGAACCAACACGTCTTTGTACACTCGAACCCGAGGCTGGACTTGTGCGTCGTGCATCCGGAGCAGAACCTAAAGCGCAGTGGCGAGATGAAGATGATGTGGATGCAGAATGAAGGATACATTATACGTCCACGACTGGAGATCAACGACAAGCTGAAGGTCGGTGATCACGTCTGGTTATACGGCATGTCGGCACATGAGTCTCTATTTGACGAGGAGAAGGGACCGGAGCCTCTCATGATCCCGACCGGCGTCCGTGCTCGCGTGCACGCCGTCACGCGCGAACACTTCTTCCTGGACACAACAGGGCTCGAGGACAGCCCAGATCGAGGCCGCATTCAGATGGGCATGTGTGGCTCCGTTGTTATGCGCAACGGCAAGTGTGTCGGCATGTTGACAGCGACAGTACACGAGGAGAGCGACTGTAAGGCGCTGGCGGGAACAGCCATGTGCACCTACTCGTCCGACATCTTCGAGTTCTTGCTGGAGGTGGAGAAGCAGATGAAGAACCCCATTGCGCGTCAGAATCAAGAGGAGACCCGTTTCGAGCAGCGGCGCCGCGCCGAGGGGAGCGTGGTGAAGGAGCACAAACACTGGGAGCTGGACGAGAGCCGCACGGCCCGCCACATCCCCGTCCCCGTTTCGCTGTGGCATATGGAGGAGAAGTGGGTGACTGAGGAGGATTACATGAACAGTGCCGTCTTTGGCCGTAGTGGCGCCTTTAACCAAGAAACACAGGAGAGCGCGCTGGGCTATGACATGAACACCGCCAAGACAAATGGCGACCGTCCAGGCGATATCGGCTCCTTCGCGTCAAACACCATGACCGGCAAGCCTGTGATGCAAGGCGAGCGAAAGGACTACAGCCCGACCGGTGTATACGCGAATCCGGAGGAGTTCAAGAACAAGGATGTGTGGGACTACAACATCAGCTCCGATATGCGCTCTCTTTTTAACGAAACCGTCGACAGCAAGGATGCCGAGAGCCTCAACATGATGCGGAAGTCGCTCGAGAACATCCGTGCGCAGCGAGCGATGGAGAAGATGAAGGAGACTGTGATGAACCGCACAAACTCGGACTTCGATCCCATGAAGGGCTACGGCCACTACGGCGGCAACGCCGACGCCGGGTCCGACAACTTCAACCCACAGTATGCCTCCGCTGCTTCATCTCACAAGGATGGCGACGGTGCCTACAGCTACGCGCAAGCAGTCCAGCAGGCGGAGCGTGAGCAGCCAAGGGACCACCCATCGCCTTCGTCGTCGCCGCCGCCGCCGCCGCCAAATGAGTCTCTCATAGACCGCAAGAAACGAGAGCGACGCGAGGCGGAGGCCAAGTATCAGGAGGAGCTGCGCCGACGTCACGGGCAACGCGCTGTTCCCTTTGGCGACGAGGACCTCGGAGGCTTCTGGGAGCGGCACTGAGGACTCGCGCCGTCTCACCCTGCGCAGCGAACTCCGCGTGCTCTTGGGAGAGATGATTGAGAATGCGCATGGGCGAATGGTGAATTCATGTGTGTGTAGATATACATAGATATATACATATATATACATATATCTATATATCGCTGCTACACTTGAAGCGTACGATCTCTTCACGGCTTTTTCCCACTTTTACATTCTTTTCACTGCTGGTGTCTGTGCTCCCCTCTCCCCCTTCTCTACCCTCTTTGCTCTCCTGCGCGTGTTCGTGTCTGAGCAAGGTGGAAGGAAGAGGAAAAGAGGAGAGGGAGGAGGGAATGCTGTGACCATTACGAGACGTGTAGAAAAGAAACGGAAATGGAGACGAAACCTGAAGAGAGGAGCCGGGGATTATGGAATGGGTAGCTTTCCTGCCGACTGGGGCTACAAGGATGACGGAGTTTAGGAGAAGGGGGGCGAGTTATGGGCAGCGTACCGCACTGCTGCTATCATCTCTCGCTCAAGCGCTTTTGATAGCATCCTTTTCTAATCCTAGTTCGCTTCTTCTCTCACCTTTTGCGTGTGTGTGTGTGTGCCTGTATGGATGGGTGGGTCAAGTGCCTGCACAGTTTACTCTGAACACCTTTCGTGCTTTCCGTCGTCGTCATCGACGACAGCCTCGTGAGCCGCACCCACGGAGTGGCTGTATGTTCTCGAGACTGTACAGCCTCTCTCTTACCTCCTCCTTTTCATTGTTTCATGTTCTCTGACTCTTCTCTCATGAGGCCGCAACAACTGCAAACCCCAGCACACATCTGCCGCACACGTTCTGCGTGCGTACAACCACACACACACACACCCACACATTACATCCCTCTCCGGGACTGACTTAGTGACGGCAAAGAGTTTATCCGTTCCCACACAGGCGCGAGCCCGTCGTAGTCAACCAGACACGTGAGCGACGCTGTGATACTGCTGGACGTGCTTGTGAGTGCACGTGCGTGTTTGCCTCATTCTTCTCACACGTCTTGCTTGCGCTACGCCTCACCAGCTTGCGTGTCACTGCGTCCAACGTTGGTGATGCAAGGCAGCCGACCCGCGAACAGCTGCCCGCGCCTGGCTCCTCATCTTGGTCTTTTTTTCCCATTCAAATCCGTCTACTGTTTTGCATTGTTTCCCCAACCTCTTTAGCTAATCTGCGTCATGGCTCGCGCACGCGCTATCGAGACCAGGCTGGAGAAGCTGGTGCCGGCCTTGGATGAGTACTACACAAGCGGCTTCCTCACTCGCGAAGAGACGGTCGAGGTATCACGGCAGCGCCAGCACTGGGAGTTCCGTCTCGTTGCCAAGCCCCTTCTCCTCCTCGATGTTCGCGAGGCCATCACGTACGAGCTGGGACTCGAGAAGCGCCTCCGCGAGTACTGCATCTACACAAAGCTCAACTTGCAGCACCGCTGGGACATTGTTGACCGCATCGAGGGCATCTACAAGATCGGTCTCAAGCACCTGCGCAATAAGGCGGAGCACGAGGCGTTACGGCAGGAGTGCGTGCAGTTCATGAAGCAGTTTCAGCGCAACGGAAGCCTCAGCAACCTTTACGGCGAGCTCATGGTGATGCACCCGCGGCGCAGCGACATCTGGGTAGAGGCAGCGGAATGGCAGGGATTCTCGCAGCGCAACACAGACAACGCCCGTGCCATCATCCAGCAGGCGCTGCTGACCATGGCGTCAGAGCCCGTGGTGTGGGCCTGTGCGCTGCATGTGGAGCTGCAGTTTGTGCAACGTCTGCTCGAAGGACTGTTGGCTGAGCACCGAGAGGAGGCTCGGAAGGCCTGCAGGCGTGCATCGAAGGAGGCCGAGAACGGCGATGAGGAGAACCGCGTCGGCGATGCCAAGGCGCCAGCTGAGGTGGAGCCTACATCGACGATCGCGCCGAAGCTGCGTGCTGAAAATGAGGCCATGGCGCATGCGCTGCTCGACCTTGCTTTAGCCAAGACAGTTGTGGAGGAGGCCTTTGACAGCCCTGCCAGTGGGGCGGTGCTGCTGGAGCGGCTGCTGGCGGTCGCGGGCACCTACGCCTTCTCGCGCGAGGTTGTGGAGCTCGCCGTGACCACGGCGGCGCACAAGATGGCCGAGGCGTGCAGCGGGTCTTCTGACGTTACAGTAGAGGCAGCGCGTGTCTGTGGCGCTCGCGGCGCGTCGGCCTCGTCTTCTCTCACCATTGCATCCGACCAGCAGCGGCTTCGTGTGCGCACGCAGTGGCGTCACCGCCACAGCGTCGACACTGTCTTTGCGCACTACCTCGCCCTGGAGGATTTGGTCATGAACCAGTACCCGCAGACCATAGTAGACACCGCCACCTACCTTGCCGAAGGTGGCAGTGGAGTCGGCGCCACCGCCAAGCGGCGAGGCCAGCAGAGGCCGCATCAGCCGTCGGCTACCAGTGCCTCACTGCTGACCCCGTCACAGAAGGACCGACGTCATGCTGCAGTCAAGGCAGTCGTTTCACTTTTGACGTTTTCGTCCTCTCCGACCTCTGTGCTGGCGGACATGCCTGGCGTCGTGGAGGCTGACACGGACTCAACGAAGCGCTTCCCGGCTGTGCGGCAAGCTTTCGTAGGGGCTCTGCGTCACCTCGCCACTGTATCGACTGAGGGGGTGTCCCGGGTCTGCGCGCGTCTGCTGCGAACCCCGACCGTCACTGCTGCCAGCACCGCAGCGGTGGCGACGGCAAGCCACCGCAACAAGGAGGAGGTTCCACAGCCACGCGCAACACTCGATCTCGCGGAGGTGGCCCAGTGGCTCCTGGGTGAGCTGCAACTCGACAAGGCAACCCTGCAGGCGTGCGTTACGGAGCCGCGAAAGCGCACTGAGAGACTCTTGAGGAAGGTGGCTTTGGCGGCTGATATGCACCCACCTGCTAAGTCGCGCGCCAGACACGAGGCCCCTGCTGGCTCGGCCGCTGCTGCGGCGCTCATGACGTGGTCGGTAGTGCAGCTGGAACGATTTTTGCAGGCGGACGACAGGGATGTGCTAGTGCAAAGCGCCGGCGGTGGCGCCGGAGACTCTACCAAGATTCCGCCGTGCTCGCCGCTCAACACCGCTGCTGCGATGACCGCCGAGGATGTGGAGCGCTTCATTGTGTGGTGGAAGAAGGAAGAGAAACTGCTGCGTGGAAGGCAGGAGACGGGTGACTCGGGCGATGCATTGGCCGCTTCACGAGCGCGCCGCCGTATGGCGGTGATGAAGCTGCTACACCAGCACGACCTCCTGCCTTCTGTGGACCTGCCTACTGCTGCTGTGGAGACAAAAAAGCGCCGCAACAACAGAAAGAAGACGCCGAACCGTGGCAGTAGCGACGCTACTAGTGAAGGCGCATGGGCAAAGACGCAGGGAGTGCTGCTGAATCGATCTAGTGCACTGCAGTTCGTTCCAGCTGTGGGCACAGCCTCACCAGCACGACTCCCGCTCTCTCTGTGGCGCGTTTTTAGCGCCTTGGAGACGTTGGAGGGCCCGATGCAGATAAGCGAGAAGGCCTCCTGGACTCACGCGGCGGTCTCGCACAGTGGCAGCAACAGCAGTGACGACGATCGAGACAGTGGGACTGGTGGTAGCGGCGTCGCAGCGAGGGGCAGACATGCGGAGATATCCTCTTCTAGCACGTGGCTTACCAGCTTTGCCGCAGCTGGGCTGTTCTTTTTGGGTGGGGTACCGTACAGCACCCTCAGCCACGAAGAGGAGTGGGTGCGGCTGGAGGGCGTGACCTCGCTGCTGCAGTGTCGACTGTTCTCTTGGCTGGGATGTCGTGTGTGCACCCGTGACACCGTTGCCAAGGCACTGCGGCTCGCTGAGAGCGGCCTAGCAGAGGCTTGGATTACCGACCTGCATGGACTTCTGAAGTTGGCGCAGCGGTGTCAGCCGCTGCCCCGCTTCGCGCAGACGCGCTGCGTACTTCCATTTTTAGAAGGCGTTGCGCTTTTCCGCTCTGCGTCTGCATCCGCGGCAGCCTTATCTGGTCAGGCAGGCAACTTGCCTTTGCCTGCCAAGGCCTCCAGCGATGCTGTGCGGGCGGTGCGAGAGGCGTATGAGGTGCTGCTGAAGCTCTACGGCGTCTCCAAACACCCTGAGTCGTTTCTTCCACTTCTGTACGACGGTACCTCGGCCAACAAGCTTGCACAGCAGGCAAGCACCACGTCGAGCGTGAGTGGCAAGGCGTCGACGGCGGAGGTGCAGCAGGCCAACGCGGAGGACTGGGTGGCGTACGTGTGGTTCGAGCGCACGATATCCAAGGATTTGTTGAGGGCCAAGACGGTTGTGGAGCAGGCGCGTCGGGAAGCGCTCGCACCACAGATCTTCATGGTGAGGCTGAACGCGCTGTAGCGTAGTGGAAGGATGAGGGAAGATGGGAGAGAGAGGAAGCAGCGACGAAGCTCTGCATTGTCGTTCCCCTGCTTTATACCTTTCACTCCACTTCTTTGTCACTGGCCAGGGGGTCTCCTCCAAGGAGGTTGCTCCCCTCACCCTAACTCGCTTGTGGAGCTACGTGACGCGAAAGGGAAACCACCCACGCTTATGAGGGCCCACTTGCCGTGCGCGCATCTCGCTCAGTAGAAGAAGTTTCGCTCATGCGAATGACGGCGAAGCCTTTTTCATTTCTTTACTGTGTATCTCGAAGAAGCGTGCTTGTCCATGTCTGTGTCTATGTGTGTGTGTGTGTGTGTGTGTGTGTGTGTGTGTGCATGTGCGCCTCTGGCCGTACTAGGTGCGTACCGGTGCACCCACACACTCGCTTACCTACGGGGCTGATAACATGAAATACGCGTAACATCAAACGCGCCGACTGGTACGTTGTTTTAAAGCAGATAAGAAATAATTAACGAGAACACAATGTGGAGGTACGAGCACGCATCAACATATGCATACAAACATCAAGGGACCCAGGCGAGGGATGCGCTGGAGACGATTGACCGGTGTTTGCGTGCGTTGGACGGGGACACGCTGCGGAGAGTCTCTCCCTTTCGGCGCTGTCTTCGCTGTCCTCAAGCTTCAGATCCTTTTCTCGTTTGGCATACCGATGGTGTCTCCGTCTACTGCGTGCGCACTAGACTACGACACCAGTAGGGAATGGCCGCTTCCTTGCACGCTTCACTGGGAAGGGCGAAAGGGGGGAGAGAAAAGCAGGTGGCACGTTCATGGCTGCAGCGCCGTTGACTGGCAGCACTTGCCCCGGCAACTTCCCTCCCTCCGCCGCTTTCCTTCCCCTTTGCGTTCTTATCTCTCTTGACGGCTTCCACACCGCTCCACGTTTTTCTTTTTACTCCTGT
Source organism: Leishmania braziliensis MHOM/BR/75/M2904 (assembly GCF_000002845.2). Classification (NCBI taxonomy): domain Eukaryota; phylum Euglenozoa; class Kinetoplastea; order Trypanosomatida; family Trypanosomatidae; genus Leishmania; species Leishmania braziliensis. The sequence continues at coordinate 710,226 of NC_009326.2, forward strand.
CCCTCTCTTCTTGGGCTCATCTGAGTGCTGGCGACAATCTCACAGAACATCTGCTACTCTCGCTCTGCATTATTGCCCACAAACACACACACACACACACACACACACACACACACACAGTCGGCCACGTACGGACAGGCACACGCCCTGCCTTCGCGGTGGACTGTGGTACGGGCATCTTTCTCAGCAAGGACAAGGGTGCCAGCGCAGGACTTCGCGTTTGGGATGTGACGGTGCCACTCCCCACTCCGCATCTCATCCATCAATCACTTGCGCTTTACATCCTCCCCTCTCTGGTGGTCAAGAGCAACACTATGCTCGGCAGGAAAGGGAACTGGCAAGCCGCGCTCTGCTTCCAGCGCCCTCGTTCCCTCACAGGACTCCGCCCCTCTCCTACGCCCTCCCTCCAGCGTCCACCGGCTTCCTGTCTCGCCCCAACGTCTGCACTGTCCCCACATGAATCACTTGGACGGTCACCCGCTTTAGCAGAGGTGGGCACCATTCACTCGATCACCTCACTCGCTGTCGTGCTGGCGGCTCCCTCTGCCAACGTTCTAGCAACGCGCACAGGACCTGTGTCGGCTGGACTCGAGACGCTTCGCCACGCGCTCGGCACGCGGGACGCATACCGAATTTTTCGCGCACTATTGCGAGAGCAGCATACACCCGTCGGTGCGCGATACAGTGAGCTGGAGCGCCTTCTCTCTAACCTCGAGGGAGAGGCAGACTCTCTGGCAGCAGTGGTATGCGCCTGTGTGGCGGTGGCGCTGAGTCCATCGGATTGGCCGCCGTGGGTGTCGGCTCGCTTTGCTTCCACTGGGATGGCATCGATGCCGATTGCATCCAACCGTGCAGTGGCCAGCACAGGGAAGGTGACAGGCTTGGGTGAGGCAGTCAAGGGAATGGAAGGCATCTGGGAGGCCGCGTCGCCGCTGCGTGTCACTGCCACCGACATCCTGCGCCGCATTGCTGCCGGTCTTCCCTCTCAAGGCGCGTGTTACTCGGCGTCATCGCCTTCCCTGCCCTTGCTCAAGTTTCTCACTCTCCTCTGCGGGGTGGCGCTGTCGGTGTCATCCAGGACAGCGCTACATCTAGCGGCTGAGGTCAGTCGCGTTTCGCTTGACGCTGCTGGTGTAGCTCTGGCCGCATTCTGCGCGTCTCACTCGCTGACTGCCGTACACAGCGACGACGACAGCGCTGCCGTCGCCGTAGGGCATACTCGAGAGACATGGTGGCTGTCGCTCTGGATGCAACTCACCCAACCCAGTGCTCAGCCGCCGTCGCTGCCCCCCTTCTCACTCGACGCCGTGGCCACCTCACCAGCAGTGCTGACGTGGTCCAGAGGTCTCATGCCTGCCGACCTTCGCGAAAAGCGCGTCTCGTGGCATCTGCACTGTCTCATCGCGTCGAAGGAGGTCCACAGTGCAGCGAGACTCTTGCTTGGCACATGCCGCGATATATCAAAGGGGCTGCGGTGTGACACTGCAGAGGCTGTATGGATGCGCAACCGTGCCTCTATTCCTGTCCTGGCGTCCACCCAGGCAGAGGCCCTCTCCTCTCTCCCACCCCAACTGTTGAAGGAGGATGGTCTCGGTGAGCGGCTGGCTCTGAGTTTAGTGGGGCAACTAAAGCAAGTGCCGCCACAACCGCAGCGGCCTTGGAGTGGTTCGCCCCAGTCTATATCGTTTGTGCCGACCGTCGCAGCGAACACTGTCTTGTACGCACGCATGCTGCAGTACCTTCTGATGTCCAGCACCCACGTGCGCAGCGAAGACAGTTATGTACAACATCTTCGTAATCTGTCGCTGCTGCTGTCCCATGGCAGCATCTACGCACTGGCGGCATCGTTAGTGCCGGCCGATAAGCCATTAAAAGCTGTCATGGTAGCCACGAAGGACACATATCGAGAAGACCACATAAAACAACTCGTTAGCGCTATACGTGAGGTCGTTGATTCTCTCTGCGAAGAGCCCATTCCTCTCTTTGCCGCTCCGGTGACCGCCGTCGGCGTCACCGAAGGTGGCTTCGATACCACACGGAAGGCTCTGAAGACTGGCTCAGCGCTCTTATCCGACGGCGTGGTGCCGACGAAGGATAAGAGGGGGTGGAAGCCAGAGAAGCTGAAGGAGAAACAGGCTCTCCTCGAATGTGCAGCAGTCAACTCCAGGGTTGCCGTGGGGTGGCGTTGGCGTGAGGATGTGCTCTCGGAGGTGGACGGCACAGTGCAGGCGGCAGTGCGCCTCCTCTCATCGCTGTTGGAGCTGTGCTCTAGCCGCAAGAGCAGTCTCCCGCTGCGCGCCGCCGAACCAAAGTGGCGGCGAGAGCTACGTGAGCGAACCGCCGTGCGTGCACATAAGTTTGAGCTGCTCCTCCAGGAGCTCCCACACGCGGAGCTGCGCGCCATGCTGCACACCCTTCTAGGGCACGGCTACATTCGCGAGGGCAGTCGCCTGGGGGTTTCGTTAGTGAAAGGAGACCAGATGGATCTTCGATACTACACCCTGCCCTTGCTGGGGTCGCTTTACCTGGCAGTATGTGTCCCGCAAAGTGTTCCCACACCTTCTCAGGCCGCAGATTTGAGCAGCTCTTCTTTCACGTCTTTCAGTGCACCACCCTTCGACGACGCAGAGGCTGCAGCCGAGTCGGAGAAGCAAGCGGTCTACCGAATGTACCGACGCCGGCTCGAAATCTACGGCAATGCTGATCTCAACGCCACCGCTCCCTCGCGCCATCCCGCTAGAGACTACCGTATCTGCAGCAGCGTCGAGGGCGAGCATCGTGGCGGCGTTGCTGCGCCGACTTGCCATGACTCGGAGGGCTCTGCGGCTGCGACAACCACTGCGCTTATCCGCACCCCTGAGAACAAGCTTGTTCAGGCACTGGTGCTCGCCAGCAGGCGTCCCACGATGTCCACCGCAAGCCACGCGACGGCCGAATTGGCGAACTGTTTGCTGAACCGTCGCGTTGTTGTGGCGGGGCGGGGAATGGTAGTGGACGTTGGGTCTGCTAGAGCTCCTCACCACCACACTAGTGGCGGGGGTACGGGGTTGGTGTTTGGCCCGTGGCTTCACACGGGAACGGTCACGTGGTGATATGAATGCGACGCTGCTCGCAAAGGCAGTCAAGAGGAGAGGTGGCTGAAGAGGAGGGGGTAGGCAGACGAGGTAAAACGAGGGGCGTGTGTATGTATTTGTGTGTGCGCGTATGTATGCGTACAGGTTCATGAGGGTTATACGTTGCCTCCGCTTTTCATCCTCTCACTCTCCTTGCCAGGGTGGGTGCGGTATACCGGGGTTTAGCCACTGGCTTAATCCATCTTTGTTTCTTCGTATATATATATATATATATATATATATATATATGTGCGCCTGTGTGACTTCCTGATCCGGGGCCTCTGTGTCTCGCGCTCTCGCCCCTTTCTTGTTTGGCTGTTTCCCTCTTCATTTTCCCGCTTCCCAGTGTGCCGCCTTTAACAGCGTGTGTGTGTGTGTGTCACACTGCCTCGGTGTGTGCGCCCTTCAGACTCCCCCTCCACCCAGTGCTTTTTCTGTGTTGCTTCTAGTCTTGTTCTTTCCGAGCATTCTTTGCACAATGCGTTGCGGTCTAGCGATCATTTGTTGCATCAGACCTGCGTGTTCCACTTTCTTTACTTGAAGCTCTGGCGTGTACCTCGCCACCTACACGCCCCTCCTTTCTCTTGAAGCGCCTCTCTCTTGCTTCACCCACCCTCCTTCCTCCTCATCCCTCACGTGTACGCGTTTTCATTTGCGCTGCCTCCACTGAATGGTCTCCTCTTGAGGCGCATTCTCTCTCTTTCCCCTTTTCTCCTTGAGAGGGGAGGGAGGGAACGGTTGTTTCGCTGACGACCCGCGAGTTGTGCAGTTACAGCGGCTGAAGGGTGGGGAGAGAGCTACACGGCCACAGGGCGGCGCTCGCTCTCCTTCTCTAACTTACTTTCTTGTGTCTTTGTGTCACCTTGCGTGGGACGCAGGGTATGAAGGTTCGTATCAGCGCGACGATTCAGAACCGCCTCGTCGAAGAACTCGGAAACCGCAGCACAAAGTAACAGCATCGTTTCTTTCGAGACCGAAAAATAAAGGAGCGAAAGAGCTCTAAGGCATCAAGCCGCGTTGGGAAGAATCGAGGGTGCGGTAGTCTTCCAGGTTAGGCGGAGATCCCTGCGCATTTGCGTTCAGTCACGCCACAGGGCCGATCTCTTTTCTCTTGTGCCGTGTGGCTCCTAGCAGGCGAATCGACTGAATGGAACAGGCGCCTTGTGAGGAGAGCATGGGTAATGCACATCTCCGAACCCTTTCGTGCACACCCACACGCACTCACCAACGCCGACACATGCGCACTTTTGCTGTACACCCGCTCTCTGTCATCTTTTTTCGCCTCTCTGTCTTTCCTGCGCTCCTCTAATCACAACAGAGTGGACTCGATAACGGTTAGAGAAATATGAAGCTCAACATCGCGTACCCCCGCAACGGGACGGTGAAGCAGTTCGAGATCTCGGACGAGGTGCTCCGCCGCGTGCAGCTGCAGGACTACCGTCTCGGCAACGAGGTGGACGGCGCCATCTTTGGCGGAGAGTTCAAGGGCTACATCTTTCGCCTGCGCGGTGGCTCGGACAAGGATGGCTTCCCGATGGTCCCCGGTGTGCTTGCCTCCAGCCGTGTGTCGCTGCTGGTGAAGCGCGGCGCGATCGGCTTCAACACCTTCCGCGGCTACCAGGGTGAGCGTCGTCGCAAGAACGTTCGTGGCTGCGTGCTCGCGAGCGATATTGCGCTGGTGAACGTGACCATCTCCAAGGTCGGCGACCAGCCGATTGAGGGCGTGACGGACACCACTGCTCCCCGTCGTCTGGGCCCGAAGCGCGCGAGCAAGATCCGCAAGCTCTTCAACCTGTCCCGCACTGAAGATGTGCGCAGGTATGTGGTTCGCCGCCGTGTCCTCAAGAGCGGCAAGAAGGACCGGCTGAAGGCCCCAAAGGTCCAGCGCTTGATGACACCAAAGATCAAGGCCCGCCGTGCCAAGAAGGCCAAGGACGCCATTGCCAAGGTGCGTGCGTCTGCTGCTGAGCGCCGTGAGTACCTGCATCTGATCGCTTCGCACCGCCGTGCGCTGCGCCAGCGCGACCACTCCAAGAAGCACACGCACAAGGTGCACACCCAGCGCGCCGAGGTGGCTGCATTCCAGAAGAAGTAAAAGGTTGAGCGTCTCTCTCTCTCTGTATGTGTGTTAGTGTGTGTGTGTGTGTGTGTGCTTTGGATGTGGCGCCACCTCTTTTTCTGAGGAACAACGATGGCATGGGAGGAAACGGCACTACGCCCCCCACCCCCCCATTCCCTTCCAAATTCCTCACAGTTGAATAGTAGTGCGCACCCATCCACACTCGCACCCACCTACCCACAAGCGTGCATACCCGATCGTCTCTGCGTAGGCGAGTGGCTCGTTGTGCTTCACTCTCTTTCCTCGTTTCGATTTCACTCGTTATTTCTTCTCGCTTGATTTTCCTTCATTTCCAGGTTAATGGAGCAACGCCATACAACTCGATCAATTGCGCATCAGAGCAAATAGTTAGCACTACTCCCCCTTCCGCCACAACCCCCCCCCCCCATCGAGCGACAAGTAGCAACACCATTAGCACTGAGTCGAGGGAGAGAATGGAAGGAGAATGACGCTCTCCTACCTTCACGGACAACTCCATCGTGAAACTCCGAGATGCGCGGTCAATGGCAGGCCTGCACCTAACCGAGAAGAGAGCGCAATGGACCTCGAGGAACCGGAACATGGGAAGTAGCCTTGTTGTGTCTGATGCATGCGTTGCTTTCGTCCTCGTCTTGGTGCTGCTGCTGCTGCTGTTGTTGCTGGTGGTGTTTTGCTCTTGCCTCTACGCTTTGCCTGCGCCCTTTCCTTTGGCCGCTTCACGCGCACACCTTCTCTGCTCCTTCCGCTAGTGTGGTTGTGTGCGTGTGTGTCTGTCTTGGGAGGGGGGGGGGGGGAAGGCATGGGAGAGAGGAGAGAAAACGCAAGTGCGACAGTGAGTGAGTGGGTGAGAGAGAGGGGAACTCCAGGGCTTGTTGCGACGGAACGCATATTCGCGTTCTTTGTGCGTGTCCGTATCCACTTCTATGAGTGTGAATGTGCTCAGCCTTTCATGTGTGCCGAATGATGCCTTTCATCTTCTGTCGCCATACTCTTTTTTCTCCAATTCTTCGCTCACCCCATTCACTGTTGTCTCACCGCTGCTTCCCTGCGCGTCTCATGCACTTATTCTGCTTCTCTGAACCCCCCAAAAAACACACACCCAAGCAACGGAGGCAGCAACGAAGGGAATTAGTTCCAGCTGAGGGTGAAGCAACGCCCCCTCATTTCTGTTTCCGTTGCGATCCACCACTCCCCCGGCCTTGTATTGGGTGTCTTTCCCCTTCTCCCTGTCCTTCTTCCTCCCTCTTGTGCACACATCACCCCCCCCCCCCCCAAAAAAAAAACACACAGAGAAAGAGAGGAGGAAAGGGGAGACATATGACGTCGGGATCCGTCGCCTAAAGAAGGACGAAAGAAGTTTCTATTCGCGTAGTGGACTCCATCGGACACACACACGCACGTGCGCGCACGTCTTTACACACCGCAACTCACCTAGGCGCCGTTTCGATTGAGTTGGTAGGCTCTCTTTATCGCTTTCTTCTTAGACCTCGTCTTCTGTTGTCCTTCTTAGTTAGGGAATCTTCTTGCTGCTGCTGCTGCCGCTGTCCTTTTCCTACTGTCCGCCCCCTCACATTGGTAGTCGCTGTGAACCCCCTCACGGCACTCAGATACCGGCACGCATATTCAGCAGTGTCGTGGATCTAGTTTTTGTTGCTCGGCTATCTTCGCCCGCGCTCTTATTAGGTTTCCTTGGCAGCTGACCCGGCAACTCAGTCGTGAAGGCGATTGAAGGCCCCTCTAGCGACAGCGGTAGTTGGAGCGTCATTGGCTGCCTACCCTCATTCTTTTTTTTTCTCGCGTAGTACTGCTTCATACTTTTTTCGCTCTTTTGACGCCACCTCTGCAGCGAAAATGTCTCGACGCATGTTTGTGCGTAACATGAACGGGGAGCTGTCCTCGACGTGGCGCCACGGCGGTGCGGAGGCGAACACGATGGGTGTCAACGTCGCTACCTTCGGCGCGACGGGCATCCTTGGTCACCACATCCACGCGGTGAACTGTTATCATGGCTACACCAGCATCCTCCCCTTCCGCTTCCGTGCTGGTATGCCGAGCAGTGTGCGCCAGATGCGTTCGAGTGGTGACGGTACGGTTGGGCAGAACTTCGACACGGATTATGAAATCGACAAAGAGTTTGTCGTCAAAGCGATCTTGGAAAAGGTGGACAACGTCATCAACGTTGTTGGAGCGTGGCAGGAGCCGGCGTGCTACGAGAATAGTCAGTCGTGGTTTTCGATGGAGGCGATCAACGTTGAGTGGCCGCGTATGCTCGCTAGGTGGTGCCGCGAAATGGGTATTCTCAAACTCACCCACATGTCTATGGTCGGCGCGGATTTAGATAGCCCATCAAAGCTGCTGCGGCAGAAACGCGAGGCTGAGATCGCCGTGCTTGAGGAGTTCCCAACGGCCACGATCATTCGCGGCACGGATATCTTTGCCGAGAACGACTTCTCCTACTCCAAATACCTGAAAGCACAACGTTACATGAAGATCGTGCCCGTCCCGAACCATGGCCAGCGCATCCACCAACCGGTGTTTGCCGGCGACCTTGCCGAGGCCGCTGCCCGCTCTCTGCTCCTTGATCACACGGAGGGTCGCATTGCTGAGCTCGGCGGCCCGGTGCGCTTCACCACGAATGACTTGCTGCGTTGGTGCTCCGAGTGCAACAACCAGCGCCACCTGACAGTGCACCTGCCGAAGATTGTCTTCGACATTGCGTGCCACATCAACGAGCGCTACCCAATACACCAGGGTATCCTGCTAGGCACGAAGGCGCCGGCCTGGAACAAGGACTGGGTGGAGCGCCAGTTTATCGACAACTGCGCTATGCCAGAGCGCGACCCGGATTTGCTGGACTGGGAGGACTTTGGCATCCCACGAGAGGACTTGTATCGTATGGAGGAGAAGTACTTCATCACATCGGTGATGTGGTCCAAGAGTTCGCCGTACCTGGACTACGCCAACCGCATGTGAGGAGGGGCCCTCTCCTCCTCCTCCTCCTCTCACTGTCCTCCACGTGGAACGAAAAAAAAAAGGAGAACAATAAGGGTAAAGGGGGAAGAGGCAGAGCCGTTCAAGTATGGTGGTGGGAGCCTCCCCCCTCCCTGGAGCCGTTTGTGTGGGTGTCTGGTGAGGGTGGGGGTGGGGGGAACCGCTCACATAATCGACTTGTCTGTCTTCTCCTTTGCTCTTTTTTTTTGGGGGGGGGGTCTCTGGGCTCGCTGGTTTTGGGTGCCATCGTCTCTCGCCCCCTCCCCCCTTCGTTCTTCCTCCGCTGGCCTCGCAAACGCTTCTCTTTTTCTTATTTTACTTGCTGTGTCCGCTCGTGTGGGCCATGTATGCCTATGGAGTGGCGGTGGTGGTGGCGCGGTGATGTGGGGGTGGAGGCGGCAGTCACGATGGGGTGCCTGTGCGTGCGTGCCTGTGCATGCGTTATGTATTTGTGGGTGTGCGTGTTCCCCTCTCCTCTCCTCTCTTTTCTTTTATTTATTTATTGCGCAGTCGGCGAGGGTCTTTCCTCTCTCCTCCTACTGTCGAATCCCGTCGTCGTCGCGCACTCAAATATGAGAAGCGTCACCACCACCACCACAACAACAAAGCAAACAAACAAAAATGGCATCAGTGCAAAACGATCGTCAAGTGTAGTCGATTAAACCCAGAGGGGAGAGTGTCTGGAGAAGAAGAACGCAGCACATCTAGCTAGATCAGATCGCTGCATGAATCTCTGCTTCCCTTCTTCCCCCCTGGTGGAGACAGGACGACGACTCAAGCCTACAATGAGCAGCAGTGCGCATGAGGACTGCCGAGGGAGCGAGGGGAGCGGCCAGATGTCGAAGCAGCAACCGAAAGGGGAGAGGCAAGGAGATTGATAGAGGCTTTCGTGAAGACAGAGGCATCCGGTGCGTGTGCATACCGTTTTACTGCTCTTCTTGTCTGTTTCTGAGTGTTTCTCTTTCCCCTCACCATTCTCCTCTCTGTGTTGCACGCTGCGATGTATCACGTCTCTCTCATCGCGGTCCTTTTTTTTTGTTTGCTTGCCTAGAGAAACAGGATATTGCATATCACACTTTATGTTGTGTGTACGCCAACAACCCAGCCGTCTCCTGTCTTTCTTGACATTTCTGCCACCCACCACTTCTATCGCCCATGCCCCCGCACTACCTCCCTCTCCTCCTGCTCTGCTCTCTTGTTTTTGTGGTTGTCCATTGCGACGCCGAATCTCTCAGCCCACACCTTTTCGCACGTACCTCAACAAGCGCACGCACATCCAGGACGAAGCTGCGGCGCCTCCCTTCGATAGAAAGAAAAGCCCGTGCACACAAATAGGCAGAACCAATCAAAACGATTTCAATCACTCAACTACGCCTACGTGCAGTCGCTTGCACTCTCTCCTGTGGCTGTTTTCGTTTGTGCACGGAGACCTCTGTGGCAGACGTCTCCCTCCACCACGAATGCTTCACTGCTGGGATGCACTCTCGACATGTACCTGTGACGCTACGAACCCCTACTGGTCATCTGCTCTGAGCCGAGTCTTTGTTGCTTTGCCATTTCCCTTTACACCTTCACTTTCTTGTTTGTCGAAGACAATTTATCGTCTGGCAGTTTAGATGTTGACACATATGCACACCCTCGTTTGTTGTCTTGTTCATCTGTTACCTTCTTCGAATGGATTTTCCTGCGGTGCCGTGCATCAGTCTCTTCCCTCCTCCCTTGTTCGCCTCTTTTCTGAAACCTGTTTTGCTGTTCTTGTGGACCATCGCCATTTTATGACTAGCATGTGTGCACGCATATAGAAGTTCTCCGTCTCTTTTTTTCTTCTGTGTCTCTCTCACTCTCCCCTTCATTGTAGTGTGCTTAAAGGGTCCTCTTCCCTTCCCCCACACAGGCGCGTACCCATGCACATGGAAAAGTACACGCGGGCATGCCATCGTGTGTCTTTACCCGCACTCAGGTACTGAACAGCCTCCCTGATGAGGTTGCCCGTCGGGAGGCGGAGGCGATTCCAGAGTTCATCTACCTTTTTCTGCGTGATGTTTTCCTCGCCGTTGATGAGGATGGTGACGGCTACGTGACGGGTGAGGCTGTATCACGCTTGTTCCCGGCCTTCACGCCCGTGGGGGCAACAAAGGATGCTGCTTCGTGCCCCGCTGCCTCCGGCTTCATGGCACCGACAGTGCGTCCGACGTGGTGGAGTCCAACGTCGTATATTGCCCCCACAAGGTGCGCTGCCACTGCCCAGCAGCGCCCTTTGGACTTCTGCAGTTTCATGCAGACGTACTGGCCGATGGTGAGCGATAAGATGGCGCATCTTGTGAGTAACACATGGAGCCAGCAGCGCAGTGACAGCCTCAGCGACGCTGTTGGCAACTCTCGTGAACAGTGCGCGTCGGCGAGTCGTCGGCCCATCTGCTCCCCTTCCCCCTTTCGCGACGTGTCGGCGCCGCCGGTACGGGGACAACCGACGAGCCCTCTTGCTGCTGTCGTTACTGGCGGCCACTTAGCCTCATCGCCTGTGCGTGGTGCGGGGACGCTGTCGGAGAGAGAGTCTGTCGCCCCAGAGCAGCACCGTCTCTACTGTGAAGCTATTCAGTGTATGTGGACGAGCGGCTACCCGCTGTTGCCGCATGCCTTCACGCCTTCCCCTGCGCTCTCTGTATCATCGCCAATACCGCCACCGTGTCCGAAGCGGCTTTTAACGGAGAACGACATGGAAGAGCTCCTCGTGGCCTTTTCCTATCTGGACAGACACCGGAGCGGGTACGTAGGTGTGGCGGACGTGGCTGACGCACTGCAGTCGCTCCTTCGCACAGCCGCATGCTCTGGCCAGGGCTTTGTTTCCCCCAACCCATCGGAGGTGAGCGACGAGGTTCGACAGCTTGCACATGCGATGTTACGTGTGGCCTTGTCCTCGACCGCCACTCCACTCGGCGCTGCTGTCGCACAGGGAATGCCGATCCCTTCAGCTTCCTCCTCTGAGGCCGCTCCTGCTCTTCCCTCGCCATCTAGCAGCGGTCCCTGTATGAGCTGGACGGTGTTTGCACGTTCGTTCCAGTGCGACACCGGCGCCTTTCCAGCAGAACTCATCGCGTGGTGCGCAGGGTGCGCTCGCACGAGCCGGGAGCCGTCCCCCCGCGCGCTGGCCACTACGCCGCAGTGGATGTCTCCAGTAGAGTGTGCGTATGTTCAGCAGCTGCTCGTCTCGTATGTGGACGTGCTGTGCGCTGAGAAGGGTCGTGTTTCTTCTGGCCCGTCTCTGACTGCGACCGAGAAGGCGGACCCGGCGCCAGTGTCTGCGCTCTCCCAGCGCTTCTCTGTGAACACCCGCTCCACAAGGAAGTCGTCGCAAAGGTGCCAGTCGGCGGGCACCTGCGACGATCATCGCCACAGCCAATATGTGTGCCATACGCATGCAACTGCGGTCGCACTACAGCAGTGGTGCCGCCGCACGGACGCACAAGCGCACCAATCAGCAGCGAGCGACACGACTACTCTGCCACTGGCTCTGTTGGAAGCGGGTCTTCGGCAGGATCTGCGGGCGTTCCTGTTTCCTGAGACATTCAAATCTTCTGCCGCGGCAGGGGCAGCGCTGGAGGAGGTGGTCGAACACCATGTGCGGGCCGTGTGCGCGCTTGCACGACGCACAGCCCTTCTCCCCGCACACTGTCATTCTCCAAAGGAGAGGATGGCAGGCAAGGTGTCGCCGCTTCGCGATTGCGGAGGACATCCTGGGGAGTCGGTGTCCGTGGACGTGAACACGTTAGTCGATGTTATCACTGCCGACCCGCGGTGCCTACAGCTGGAGGTACTAGTGCCTTTGGAGTCACGGCTGTCCGCCGTTGTAGACGCTGCTCAGCACCACCCGCGGCGCCTTGTCGAGGAGGCCGTGAGACTCCTTTCGCTTTTTGTGCATGGCGCACGACGGAACGAGAGCGCGCTGGAGCTTGCAGGCGTGCTGGAACTGCGGTGTGCGCTGTTTGAGGTGTCCCCCTCCCTGGCGCGGCTCATCACCGGGTCCACGTGCCTCCGCGAGGGCCGACTGTGCTTGGAGGAGTGCATGGTCATGCTCTCTACCCACGTCCTGTCGGTGCCGCCACCCTTGCCCGTCTCCTTTTTCCCATTTTTCGAGGAAACTGTTTTTGCGAACTCCCCATTGACCACACCTGGCGGCTTGGTGACTGCACTGTGTGATCATCCGGGCTACGCAATGCTGCAGGATGCGCGCTTGCTGAAGGCGTCGCATGGTTGGCTGCGCTACGCGTGCCGACGGCTGTCGCCCTTGGAGCAGCGCACCGTCATTGAGGCGCTACAGCTCAGTTGCGGTAGCAGCAGCAGAGGAGGGAGTTTATTCAAAGCCGCCGCGTGCGACTTCGGCGCAATCCTCGATGCAGAGCACAACAACAGAAAGCAGCAACACTCTTTTTCTGCGTATGACATGTACAGTGCAATGCTGCCACAGGTCAGGGCAAGCTGTTGGGTATGCAGAGTGGACCCTGTCGTGGCGGCGCACGTTACGCTCGTCCTGGTCGCTGCCAGTGCAAGCGCCGATACGACCACGTTGACAGAGGAGTCTGTATGGTGGGCTGATGTTAGCACTTTGCTGGGGCAGTGGGTCAGCGCTCACCACCGCCATAGTTGTCTTCTAGGGAGCGCTGATGCATGGGCCATGAATGCTATCACCTGTACTGCTGCAGAGTTGGGGCTATCATGCTGCCGAGCTGTGAGCAAAGTACTAAGTCATCTACACATCACATCACCCATCATGTCGCGTGTGATGGTTGTTGAAGAGGAGGAGCTGACGCAGTCTCTGACTCGTGTGGTTGGGTCTCTCTCTCTGTGGGCGCCTCCGCCCTCGGCGAATGCAGAATTGAAGTTGTCTTCCGCCGCGGCGTGTGCGCGGCTTGTCGACACGCTCGTTGGCGCGTGTCCTCGTCACGAGGCAACGCTCGTGGATGTCTCCTCGCTGCTCCGACGGTGGTTGGAGGCGTACCCTTTTCCACTACCAGTCACGCATCTGTCACTGTGCTGCGCTGTCCAGGAGGTTGGGTCCGCGTACTACACTCTAAAGCGGCTCGCCGCCTCAGAGGAGGATCAGCGTCGACGAAGCGAGACGCCAGCAGGCCGGGCTGCAGCGCCGCCCTGCGCCGTTAGCAGGGGGCTCGTAACCACAACGGCAGCGAGCAGAGGAGCGTCACCTGCCCCTGTCGTGACCGGCATCAGCCCGGTGTGCTTGTCGGCGCTTCTGGAGAACGAAGACCTTCTCCTCGCACTTTATGCGGTGAGCCCGCCAGAGGCAGTCGGTGTATGGGGTGGTGCACTGTGCCACCTCGGTGCTCTGCTTCGCCCGCTGCTGCTGAGCTCGACAGGCATACGAGTCTCACTGGATAAGCTCAGTGCGCGGCCGTTGAGGTGTGGAGGCGCTGCGGCCGCAGCTGCGCCCAGCTCAGCCGATTTGCCCCCATTTGCGATGGACGCCTCGCATCGAAGCGGCGGCCAGAACGCCTTGGGGGACGCTATTCGATCTATGGCTGTGCCTGCGTCTGTGCAGCACGCCGTAGCTCAGCTCTTCGCCTGCGTGGACGCCGAGGGCACAGGCGCGGTGACCGAGGATCAGTTGCGTAGTCACCGATCGCAGGTACCAGCCACTGCCCGATACGGGTGGCATCGCTTTGTGACTGCTCTGTGCAGCAGCTATGCTATGACCTCATCGTCATCCTCGTCTTCCGCAACTACACCGTGCGCCTTGATCGCTGGCGGTCTCTCAGCCGGAGTGCTTCAGTCGCATCGGTGGCAACGGCGCCACCGTGCTGCAGCATCGTCTCTGTGCTGCGCCAGCAAGGCGCAGTCGCAGTCAAAGAAGGTTTCATGTTCGTCTGTCACCACGCAGCACACAGACGACGACGCGGCCGCCACCTATAGCCTGGAAGACGTGCTGATTCGCATGGCGGAGCTGCGTGTCTGCGTTCAGGCGCAGCTCTTGGAGGAGAGTAGCGCGCGGGCAGAAGCAGAGGTGAGCATCGTCGTGGCCAGGAAAGCGGGGCTCGCACCGGCTACAGCTACCACGGATGCTGACTCGCCTTTGTCGACGGCTGCTGACCAGAATGCGACAGTCCCTTCACCACCCACAGCGGGGACGGCGCAATGGTGGGCAACGTACCTGGAGAAACTCTGCCAAAGCTACTCCCCTCTGGCCCTATAATATGGCGTCGTATGCCGACCAGCGAAGCAGCTTCATTCAGAGGTACATGGCAGTGATTCCCTGTTTGTATTGTGCTCAAGGGCCTCCTTTTCGTTTGCACTCTCTCTGCGTGTCTGTATCTATACGCACTCTGGCCAGCTGCTTCGTACACCTGAATGGGCCGAGGGCGAATTTGAATCAGCATCTAAGCGAGTGACGGCTGCCGCTGAGCTAGTAGAAACGGGGGAAGCTGTTGAGCCGCTCACCCCAGCGGTACTCGTGATGAAAGCCTGCTTCTCTTTTCAAAGGTTTGCATTTCAAAAGGAGCTGTTTTTCTTCTGGTAGATGTGCTGAGGTTATGCGATGTGCGCTATCTTCGGCGGCGTCGAGCCTTTCTCCCTTACCCACACGTACACACACCCCCACACACCGTTGCTGTGCAGTTATACTTGTGCCATGCCCTTGTAGTTGCAGTGTAGCGTGCGTAGACGCGCATGAGCTTTACGGTGAGCAGGGGTGGTCCCTCCTTCTCGTCTGCGCGACCCCTTCCTCATGCACGCTGTCTCTGGATTCTGTGGCCATACGCACACGCGCGCACTCCGCCCTCATCTCTTCTGCCTGTCTTCCCTCTTCTATGTGCATTGCTTGTTGTTGTTTTCGAGCCAGTAACACACTCGCATACTCACTGCCGTCCTTCTGCGGGACCGCGACCAAACTCCCCTGCGCGAGAAAATTGGCGCGGTGCTTCGGAGAAACGCCGTTCTGCCGCTCTTTCTTTCTTGGTTGAGGAGGGGAGGGAAGGCATCGTGTATTATCATAGAGACTCACTTCGCCGCTCTACGTAGGCCCTTTGCCCCTCCCTTGCCTTGAGAGGGGCTCTTCTCCTCTCCTCCCCCCTGGAGCCTTGTTTTGCTTAGCGCAGAGCGGAAGCGTTTCTTTTGAGCTCCCCGCGTGAGTTCTTGCCGCGATCAACGCGTCTCTCACGGCGCCGCCCCCATCGCACGCATTTGGTGTCTTCCGTTCTGGTGCTCCTCACCGTCCACCTTTTCTGTGTTTTTTTTTTTTTATCCCCCCCGTTGATCGACCAGCGGCGAGAGAGGGCGAGAGCAGAGGCGCACACACGTACACTACGTACACCTTCTAGTGTGTATTCCGTCTCTGCTCTAGAGTGCGGCAACGCGTGTCTCCGCTGTGGCGTCGTGCTTGTCCAGGTGGTGCCGTCTCTCGACGACGCCTCATGCGGACTTGGCCCTCTCACAGGCTTGCACATTCTGTACTTCTACCCACTCCTTTGCCTTTGCAAACCGGCGTGTTGTTGTGTTGCAACCTCACAGAGTGCGGCGCGAAGTTCGTGCTTGCAGCGCATCACGCATCGAGCTCTTGAAGAAGCCTGATAGAGAAGGACACTGGCACGGCACTTGTAGCGATGCAGGCACCGTCTAACTTAACACCGGCCCGCGCACCTATTCTGTGCCTGGTGTGTACTGCCACTGCGTGTGGTAGCCAGCTCATTGCCACCATCAATGTTACGCTAGACACTACACTGGCCGAGGTGCGGGCAGTGTTGGTCTCGCTGGCAACGGGCGGCGACGGGGGGCCGGCAGCGGTGAAACAGGCGCCGATAAATGTCTCTGCCCAGCAGGCGCACACTATCGTCTCCTCTCCACTGCACCCCTTCAACTTCACGGAGACGTTTAGCTTTGTGCATTGTGGTGGCTGCCGCGCCTACGCGCGTCGAAAGGAGGCCTCACTTCATGTAGAGGATGTTCTGCCGCGCTATCCGCGTTTTGGTGTGCCGCCAGCGAGCCTACCGTCAAGCGAAGGACTTTCTTCAAGCACTGCGGTGCTCGGCACTGTGACACCAGGGAGCAGGGGACGTGTGTGCTCGAGCAGCTGCACGCAGTGGCTCCCCAACGCGGCCCCGCCGCTTGCGGTGGTAGCATACCCGCGTCAACAAAAGCGACACCGGCATCACCACCATCACTCTCACAACCAGACGGAGGAGGAAGTCATGTCCAAGTTGGACGGAGCTCACATGCCACAGCAGAAGCGTTATGCTCTGGCAGCCCTCTTCGTCACCCCAGGCGACAGTGCTGAGGGCGGGCTCTGTGCAGAGCGCGTTGTGGCCGAGCGTCTTCAGCTGCAGCTTCCCGACCCACTACGCCCCTTGGGGGCTGTCGCCAGCGGTGCAGGACTCTTCTCTCCCGCCACACTCGCCGCCAACTATGGACGACCGTTTCACGTGGAGACGTGGTGTTCTGGCGTCACTCGGTGGAACGGCAACACAGAGGATTTCCTCGGTCGCACGCTGCTGCAGGAGGCGGCACAGGTGGGGAACGAGGCTGCCGTCCACTACCTGGTGTCGCAGCCGTACATCGTCGTGGACGCGGTCGAGCGACAGTCGGGGTGCACCGCGCTGCAACTCGCTGTGCTGGGCAATCACGTGGGTGTTGTGAAGGTGCTGCTCGAGGAAGGTGGCGCTAACCCACTTATTCCCAACCACGCTGGTGACACCCCACTCCATGTCGCCTTGGAGAACCGCCGCGCGGTGTTGGTGGGACTTCTGTGCGCTCGTCTGCGCGCGCTTCAGGTGCCGCCCGCGGCGCTAAAGGAGGAGCTTATGCGCAACAAAATTGGCTACACCCCAGTGGAGCTGTTTCACTTGTACTCCCCCTCCCTTGGCGACCTTTGCCGAGATGGGGCGAGCCTGCTGGCGGTGAAGTCGCTGGTGCACCACTACTTCTTCTTCCCCGACGAGGTGACGGCGCGTGATGCGTTTTCTGGCCAAAGCGTCCTGCACGCTGCCGCTGCTGGTTCCGGCGTGGATGTCGTGCGGTACATCGCAGAGGACCTAGGCCTTGCCGCATCTCTTTCGGTACCTGGCGGCCCATACGCAGAGCTCTTGTGCGACTACCGTCGGCAGACGCCGCTTCATGTAGCCGCCGCCAGAGGCGAGCCGGCGTGCATGCAGTACCTCCTTCACAACCTGCCAGCTTCATGCCTGATGCAGCCCGACGTGAACGGCAGCACGCCTCTCCTGTTGGCGATGAAGGCGCGGCGATGGCGTGTGGTGGAGCTGTTGCTGGCGCAATGTCCGCCTGGAACCCTTGCCGCCGCTCTGCAGGACCGCAACGGGCTTTCCGCGTTGCACCTTGCGTGTGGCCTTGGCATGACCCGCGTGGCAGCCACCCTTTTGCAGCATCACGGCGCCGTCGCAACGCAGAGCACCATCGTGGGAAGACCCTCCTCCTTCACGCCTTCTATGGGTGCTGATGTGCAATGGGGGCCTCACTGGGAAAACATTGCCCTCGTGCGGCACAGTGCCCTGCACGGCCGGCTGCGCAAGCTCGAGGCGCGTGAGATCAAGCGCCAGGTGCAGCGGCAGCAGCGGGGCACCAGTGCAATTGGCTCCCTGACTGAGAGCAACGGACGCAGATATTGCCCACTCGCCGAGGACGCCGATCCAGTTTCAGCTGTCAAGGCTGCTCAACAGTACCCATACGGTGGCGCGCGGCGCGGCTACACTCCACTGCGGTGCGCCATTCTCTATGCCGTACAGAGAGGCAGTGGTGCAACCACTGTGCCGGTGGACCTTCTCCGACTTCTCTGCGAGTACGGCGCGCTAACAGCCGAGACAGCCGAAGACACTCGTGACCTTCTCTTCTACCTTCTCACCCACAGGTCTGATGCCGCTGCAGCGACACTGTTGGCCTGGGTGACGGAGTGCTGTGCAAGTGCGGTTGCGGTGCTGCAGCGTGACAACGCTCTCCTGTGCCGTTTCTGCGCCCTAGGCGAGGCCGTCGGCGTGCGCTGGTGCGTCGAGAAGCAGCTGTGCGATGTGCAGTCCAAGTCTGTGAATCCGCTCGTGGCCTGCGCTGCTGCTGGGGATGCAGCCGCTGCGGCTTTTTTAATTCAGTGTGCCGGCGCAGACGTGAACGCCATTGTGGGGCATGAGTCTGCCCTCGCAGTGGCGCTGCGGGAGGGCCATGACGAGGTGGCACAGGTCCTCATCCTCAACCAGGCAGTTCTCTCTTCTCGGGACGGCTCGTGGACTGCGCTTCAGCAAGCGACGAGCTCTAACTTGGAGAGCGTGGTTCGCGGCCTTCTGGGATCTCGTGCTACCGACCCACTCGACGTGTCGCGCGTTCTTCTTCGCACGCTGCAAGGACTCCTATATGCAAAGCCGTCGCGGAGGCGCGAAGGGTCTCGTGTGGCGTCATACCTTGCTCGTGCCTATGACCCGCTCATCTCTGAGGTGCACCCGACCGAGCTGCTGCACTTGTCTGCCGCGATGGGGTGCTTTGACGTTACGCTTACTCTCGCGGAGCGCCTACAGGCACTACCGAAGACGGTGTGGGCAGAGCTGCTGGCAACTGCGCCCCCACCGCCGTCTCGCCCAACGACACTAATTGAGCCCACTTTGGTGCCTCTCACCATCAAATTCCCAAGACTGCTGCCGAACCGTCTAACTGACCGTGGTGGCCTCTATCGCCCACCAAATCCATTCCACCGACTTGTCGTGCCCACTGTTCGGCGAGCCGTCCTCGTGACGCTGCTGCACCGGGTGAAAGTGCGCGATGTGTACAGCTACGCTGTGGAGGCAGGCCAGATCGATCTAGTGTACTTGCTGCGGTGTGGCCTTCACCTGCCGCCGTGGCCGCTGCGCGACGTGCGGGGGTGGACGGTGACAGACTACGCGATGACACGCCACAGTCGTAGCAGGGCGTCTCTTGTGGCGCTCTTCGTTGCCGCCGGCATCGCGCCTGCAACGCGGCACGGGCGGCGCATGCTGCACAGCAGCGGAGATGGCTCGCTGGTGGCGGCGGTGCACTACGCACAGCAACAGCGCTGGAAGGCAGAGGCAGCTTTGCCGCATCTAGCCAAAGCTGTGAGTGTTGCTGAGGAGGAGGAGGGGCATACCGGAGCGCACGCCGCCGCGTTAGCGCTGGAGCTGGTAGCCGACACCCTCTCCTGCCTCGTCGAAGCACCCGCAGAACGGGGAGTTAGTGACGGAGGTGTTGCAATGGTGCGCTACATCCTGGACGCCTTTGTAGAGGCCCGTCATCTGAGTGACTTCCGCCACGTCCAGTGTGCGTGGCTCGGTCGTGTTGTGGTGGCCTGCGCTGCGGCGGGGCGGTTGGATGTGCTGCGGCTTCTCAGGGAGCACTACAGCATAGACCTAGCGCAAAACTGGTCCCACAGCACTTCGGGGTCTCCGCCGAGTGTGTCTGGCACGCACCCGACGCCGCTTCTCATGGCAGTGCACCAGCGTCACAGCGACGTTGTCGTGTACCTTCTCAAGGCCGGATGTGCCGTGCACGAGCGCAGCTGCCCCAGCGCTGCGATGGCCACGCACATCTCGCTGAAGGGCATCCGCACCTTGCTAATCAGTCCACTTTGCTTGGCGGCGTGGAAGCGCGACTACGTGCTGCTGCGCCTGTTGTTGGCGGCTTCTCCACCGCTCCGGCCGAAGGATACGGAGGAGGAGGCTGGACGCAGCGTCGGCGATGTACTGCGTGGGCTGGTGCTGAGTGCGCGTCCTGGCATGCAACATGAGGCAGAGGTGGCGCTGGCCGACTGCGTTCGCGCACTCGCGACGGCTGGCCACCCGCTTCGGTTTGCTGGCACGGTGCGTGTCGCTGCAGCGAAGGGGTTAGTGCAGGTCGCGCAGGCACTCGTTGAGTGCTACGGCAGTGCCGCCCTTCTGGCCGACTTAGCTGTCTCCCTCGACGGCGGCGACGCCGAGGCAGATGAGGATGCAGAGGACACCACCACGCCACGCGCTCGAGGGCAGCTGACCGCCCTCGCCTACTTTGCCGCAGACACGCGCCTTGTGCCCGTGCTTCGCTCCCTGTTGGTGGAGCGGATGGTGGATGAGTATCGGCTGGAGTCGTGGCGGCTGACCATGCTGGCTGCCACGTTGCAGGCATTGTGCCACAAGGGTGGCCGGCGTGGCGCGCGCGTGACGGCGGCGGCAGTGGACTACGCACTGTGGCGTGGGTGTGCTGAGGGCGCGGTCGTGTTGCTGGCTCTCGGTCTTGTAGGGCGTGGTGTGGCGCCGGCTCCACGTTCGTCATGTGCTGCAGGCAGCACTGCTGCGGCAATCTCTGCGAAGGCATTCTCCTTGTGTCTGCGCTTCGCCCGCGTCCTTCGGCTGTGGCACAAGCGATGCAGGCAGTACAAGTCCTACACAGTGCTGCACAGCGCCGCGGAACTCGGCTATGGGGACGTAGTAGGCGCTCTAACGGCGGAGATGATGGGGCTCCACTTACCCGTAGTGGACTCTGACGGCAGCGAGTCTGCGTTCTCGTCCTCGAACATCCGCGCTACGGTGTCCGCGCCGTCACTCTACGCCCTAGCCGCAACCCACGTGGATGGTTGGAGGTGGTTTCCGTACTTTGAGCGCGTCGAACTTGTGCTCGACCCTCGATCTCTCTATATTGCGGCCCGCGATATGTTTGCGCTGATCTTGAGCGGCTTTGGGGTGTCGCAGGCGGTGGACCGGGTGTGCCGTCGCGCGGCCCAGCACAAGCTCTTGGGCGACGTCTTCAGCGTCTTCGACAGTACTGGGATTTCGCCTGCCGCGAATACTAGTTTGGGTCACGTGAATAGCTCTGATGCCCTGGATGCGGTGACGGACATCGGTGACGCGCCTGCAGCAACGCGCGGGTGTGCGGTCTCGGCGTTGTTTATTTCTCGTCAGTTACAGCTGAGACCGGCAGTCTTTTTCTTGGCTGGGGGGACCTACGTGCTCACGAGCATGACCTCGCTGACATGCGCCATCGCTGCCGGCAGTCTTGAATGGGTGCAGTACATCGTTGTGCACGGACCCTCGTTAGTGTACCACCGCGCCACGGCGACCCGACTTTCCACGGCAGCAGACCGGAGGGCAGCTGCAAAGGAACGCCACGCGCAGCTGCAGGCCACAGGAGTCGTTGGTCGTCGACGGCGTCCATGGCACCCGTGCCAAGGATCAACGCGCCGTCCGCGGCACCGTCGGCACCACTGCGAGACAGGCCTCGCTCATGGCAGCAATGCAAGCGCAGCGCCCGTGCTCAGGACAGATGCCGTGTGCCGCATGGACGCCTTGACACTATGCATGGCGATGTTGGCCGAGGTGCACCTGCGTCGCCGAGGCTGTGTTATGGCAGAGGTGTACGAGGATATACTCACTCATTTGCTCTCCTGGCCCGCTGCCACTCCGCGAAAGGAGACAATTAATCTGCTTGCCATTGCGGCCGCTTCCCTCCGGCGGTGGTCGCTTCTGATTTCCATCATGCAACAGGCGGATCGCCTTTACGAGGCGGGGCTGATGGCAGGCATTGATGGTCCCCAACAGGAAGCGAAGTGTCGTTCGACACCGCCCCGCTACTTGTTCCCGTTGCTGCCGGAGGAGATTCCGGCTGTCTTGGCCCGCGTCATCGGCAGCGCCCGGCACATCATGCACGTCGTCGCCCGCTGGGCTCCGAAGGACGTACTCATCGAGGTGGCTCGTCATTGTCAGCGCTCCGATGTGGAGGCGGCTGCAGATGCGCGGGGCTGCACGAGCGTCTACCACGCGCTGCAGCACCGACAGTCGCTTGCGCTAGAGACGTTTGCGGCTCTTCGAGTGCCGATGAGCCAGCCGTGCCGCATGCGGCAATGTCAGACGCCGCTGATGGTGGCCGCGGCTTGCGGCCGTGCGTCATTGGTTACGGCGCTGCTTAGGCCGGAGCGGGTGAACCAGAGGGACAGGGAGGGCCGCACCGCGCTCATGCTCGCCGCCGCTCATGGGCACAAGGCCACCGTGGAGATACTCCTGGCGGCCAATGCCGACGTTTCCCTCGGCGACTCGTGCGGCCGCACGGCTGTGATGCTGGCTGCGTTGGGCGGCTACGACGATCTCGCCGTGCAACTCGTGCAGAACTTCTGCCATGCCGGCGACCTGATGTCCGCGCAAACGTCTGTGCTGCACTGCGCGGCGGTAGGCGGATGCTGGCGCACCACGGCTGCTGCACTGAAACTGTCAGTGCCACCCGACGCTCAGCTGATGGGTGGCCACGCCGAAGCGTCCGCGCGGCTTGCGCTACGCGAGGACGTTGACGGGCACACGCCTTTGCACCTCGCGCACGCCTTTGGAAGTGCGCGGGTCCTGCATGAACTGTTGCAGGCGCTATTCAGCTTCTGCAGTGAAGGGGAGTCAGCACAAGGGCTGCTGGCACGGCTGAGCACACACGGAGGTGGCGCCATTGAAAAGCGGATACTGCTCTGCGACTCTACGCTGCAGCGGTACGGCTGGCTGAGCGGTGTTCTTGAGATAAACGCGGCTCTGGGAGAGAAGGTGCGCCAAGGGTACGAACAGAGCCCCGCTGCACTTGGGTTGAGAGCGGGGCAGGTGACCTATCAGCCTGTTGTGCCGTCCCTGCGCAGCGCAGCGTCGCTGCTGCTGTGGTGCGTGCAGGCAGGCAACACGGTTGGTCTGCGTGTGCTCGCCGACTACAACATCTCAGACGACTGCGGCGTACTACATGTGGCTGCCGCAAACGGTTGCTTTAATGTTGTGAAGCTGCTCGTACAGCTGGAGATGAGCGACCCATCGGTGCAAGACGTGCGAACGGGCCGCTACGCTTTTGAGTGGGCAGCACTGTACCACCACACGGAGTGTGCCTCCTTCCTTCTCACCCATACCGTGCTCGACTGCGCCGCGTTGCTTGACCGTTACATCAGCTCAAATGACAACGGCGCCATGGAGGGTGAGGGGGCGCCACCGGCGAGAAACAGTGGGCGGAGGCGAGAGGGCCCGAGCGACAATGCGCTAGGAGCGGGCGGATCCAGCTCCGCTGTGTCGTCTGTGGTGCCGCCTCTTCACGTGATGGCCGGCCACTGCGGTGGCCAGCTGCTGGTACAGTTCGTTGAGGAGACCCTGGACACAGCCGCACGCACGTACGTGGCACCATCGACCCGTCACGGCGGCGCAAGTAGTGAGCAAAACGGTGCAGAGGTGATGAGCTTGGTGCTGTATCGTGCGCTCCAGCGACCAGCTGGGCCGTCACGTCTCACCCCGCTAGAGTATGCGATGGCGATTGGCGACCCTGCGGCGGTCCTGCACACGTTGCAGGTACTGCGGCGTCTTCAGGAGATAGCTGATGCGCTGAGGCCGTCGTCCGCACATTTCGCATCAATTGGCTCCACCCGATTCAGCACCACCGGTGCGTTACAGTGGAGTGGTGGAGAGGGCATCGTCTCTCGCCAGTCAGGCGATCAAGTTGCAGCCACCCGCACTGGGGCGGTGTTTGTGTCCAAGTCGTTCCTGAGCTGGGTGCCAGCGCTTAGCCCGGCCGTGCGCACCGTTCTCTTTGATGTGCTTGGGATATGGGAGGTGGCCACCGTCGCAGGCTTCGCTCCGCAGCGCCTTGCGGCACAGGCCTCTCTCACGCCACCGCCCTCAGAGGGCAGTGCCAAGGCAGATGGTGAGCACGGGCAGCAGCAGCGCGGCAAAGATGAGGCGGCAGCAAGGAAGGCAACCACGTCTTCTCTCGCGAGCACGCCGCGTGTCCGGTTCGGCGATGTGCGTCTTCTCGGCATCCACGCGCTTCAGCAGGACGACTACTGTGCCGAGGTGCTCCACGACTTCTTCACGCCGGATCATGAGCGCGAAGTGCTGCGACTGCTCCTGCAGGACTTCCCGTACAAAATCCGCTACGAGCCAGACTCGTACCAGCAGTGCAGTCTGTCGACTCAGACGCACCTGCTGCGGTGGCTCGGCACGTCCCTGGTGCTCGGCACCTACGATGTTCCGCCCCCGAGCGGCGTTCTGACGACTTCATGGGCGACTTCTGTGGGAGTGGAGCGGGGGAAGGTGGCCGACTTTGACTCAATCGAGATACAGGTGGTGCTTTACCGCGGCGAGCAATTTGTCGAGCTCACTGGCACGGCGCTCTCGCACTCCTTGTACTTATCGACGTCCCAGCATACACTGGTCGTCCCAGACGTGATGGCGGCGCTGCCCCGTACGCTGTGCACACAGCGCGAGGTGTGGCTGGCAGAGCTGACCACTTTAAGTGCACGTGCAACGCGACTGCTGCAGCGCCAAGCGCATCCTGTGATGCAGCGCAGCACCGTCACCGTGGACTGGAACCTCTCGACGATGTCGGACGATGCGGGCGCGAATGTGTCGGCAGACCTTGATCGGTACGGCGCTATCTTTGTGCGTGTCTGCGATGCGCTGCGCGCGCTTATGGGCTGGGTGCGTGGCCCGCTGCGGAGTCTTCTTGCCGAGGTGGACGCTACCGATCTCGCGGCGGTCGTTATTGGGGTGCGGCAAGGCGGGATGGCTGGATTGCAGGTGCGCTTCCGGTACGTCACGGAGGAGCGCGTCGTCACGCGCTTCCCAGCTGCATCCACTGCGGAGGCATCCTCCATGCTGATGTTCAGCGGGGACGCGTACCCGTCGTGCTGCATCGAGTTCAATGAGACCACACATACAGACGTGGTGCACGCCTGCCAGGCCACCATTGGGCGGGCCATTGCCGCGGATGTGGCCCTGGTGCGGGTTCACCACACGAGGGACCGCTTCTTGCACCTTGTGCGCCGGCTCCTCTCCGCGCCGAAGGGGGTCGCGGTTGTGTCGACTACACTATCCCGGCAGCTGGAGGTTGCCAAGGAGTGTATCCAAAGCGCTGCAGCGGACTCGCTGACATTGCCACTCGGTAGCGCAGAGGCGCTGAACAAGAGCAACCACAAAAGTAGCGCCAGCAGGGTAGCGACGTCGTCGCCGTCGTCAGAATTGCTTCGGTTCAAGCTGGAGCTGGAGGGCACCACTCTAGACGCAATGCCGATACAGGAGCTTGAGCGGCTGCTGCTGGCCGAGACGACGGCGGCGGTCGACGCAGTGGTATCTCCATGGCCACACGCGGCGTCTCCGTCGCGAAAGTCGACGGCTGGTGCAGAGACCAAGGTCTACGATGCATTCCACTCCGCCGCGATTCTCAGCGCCGCGCTCGTGCGTCGGCTGCGGTCCGTCCTTGTGCTCTTTACCGCACGCCGTGAGGCGATGGTCCGGCTCAGCAGCGACAAGCTGATGCTGTGTTTCACTGCCGACGAGGCCCCGTCCCGAAGCGACATCGCCGCAGAAATAACGCGCACGCTGGCGCAAGAGGAGTGCGACGTATACAGGCGGCGGTTGACGGAGGTTCACGAGATGATGACACAGCGGCTGACGGCGTACCTGCCGCATGCAAAGCTCGTGGTGGACGTGGAGGCGATGCAGCGGCTTGCCGGCGACGAGGCGCACCTGCTCTCCGCGATGCGGCTGCTGGTGTATCAGCAGAGCGAGTGGGTGCTGCAGCGTCTCGTGGAGGGGGTGAGCATTGGGTGGGACACGGAGCTCGGTGCCGTGGTACGGCGTCATGTGCGGCAAGTGACCCTCACCTTGGACCCAGGCCTCTACGGCACCTGCTACTTATCTCCTGAGGGCGTCTTTGCGTACTATTGCCCCTTGTTGTGCTTGGAGCGGCAGCCGCCTGGTGCGCTCACGCCATCCTCCCTCCCCTCGTGGCAGTTGCTGAGTCCGCAACACATTGCGTCACTGCTGCTCATGCAACTAGCGGTCCGAGAGCCGCAGGTGCTTCAGTTTGTGGATCTGAAGAGGAGCGTGGCGTGCTGGACCACCGCGCGCCGTATCCCGCGCCGTATCCTTCCTGGTAGCCCCGTCCACATCGAGGTGCAGGCACGCAACTTGTTTAATCGACCTCTGCGCCGCGGTGGCGAGCGACTTTTACTGATGGGCGAGGTAGGGGAGCCGCGCGTCGAGGACACCGGTAGGGGGCGGTATGTGATTCACTTTGAAGCACCCCAGCGGGCCGGCGATCATCGTCTCTTCATTCTCCTTCACGGGCAACCCATCGCACAGTCGCCACTGCGGTACACAGTGCGACCAGGTGTGGTGGACCTCGGCCGCACACGCGTGCGTGACAAGTTTAACGCAGTAGTGATTGGTGTACCCTTCACGGTGCTTCTGCAGCTCCACGACGCCGCCGGCAATCGACTGCTTGCGGCTCCCAGCGACTTGAGGGTGGCCCGTGCGTCTCCTGCCTCGATGGTGCAACTGCAGGTGTGGGGGTGGCAAGGGCCTGGCACCATTGGGGTGACGCTACGGGTGCTGCCCACTGTACCCACCAAGACGACGCTGATCATCTCGCTGGCGCTCACTTGCCAGCCGACTGCCGCCGGCGCTGCTGCGAACGGCGCTCTCTGCACGGCTACGGTGTCTCTCCCGGCATACCTATGCGTCGATAGCAAAACCTACCAGCGCATCTGCCGCGTGCGTCGCGGGCTCATCGTGAATAACGACTTACCCACCAGCTGCCCAAACCTGTACACCTATCCGGGAATGGCGTCTACTCCCCGCAGAGCACCGTCGCAGCCATCAAGTCTCTACTTCCGCCAAGCAGTGCGGGGTGCAGCACGCAAGGAGCTTGCAAGAGAGGCAGCCACACTGGGTGACGCTCTGAACTATCGCTATCCACGCAACGCCGCCATGAAGGAGCTCGAGATGAGCACCAAGTCAGCGGCAGCGAAGAAGCCAGGTGGTGCAAGGACGTGCAAAGCGCCCGTCTCCGACACCGGCAGCGCGACTGTGTCACCCACGTATACCTGATGAGTAGTGTGGTACCGGAGCTGGAGAGAGGGCGAACGCACGAAGAACGAGGGAGGATATTAGCTGGCAGGCCAGCGCAACATTTGTGAGGCATCAGCGATTGTCAGCATTGCGATTTGAGTCGGTGCCTCACCTGCGTCTTTCTTTTCTGTCGACCATCTCCCCGCCAGTGTCGCTGTGCGGGTTTCTCTCTCCGCGCGCGCGTGTGTGTGTACTTATTGCATTGATGTGCCTCTGTCTTCTCCGCCCGCCCTCCCTCCCCCTTTCTCTATCTCGGTGATGTGCGCTTGTGTTGTTTTTTTGCGTGAGAGACCTGTCTGCGAGGCGCGAGCCCACCGCTGCGTATGTGCGTCAGTGCCGACGTTGAGGTCGGCGCCGGTGTTGGCGGAATAGGTGGCTTACAGGAATGGCGTTACAGTAAGTGGATCCTGCCACACATGCACGCGCAGTCGCCGACCGCAACAGCAAAGTAGCAGCAGCCCATACTGGAAGGGCAAGTCCGATGTGTGCGTATGTGTCTGGCGATGGTGGTGATGAGGATGGCGGTGTGTTTGTTCGAGGCATTGTTTTGTCCGGCTACAAAGGCTGCTGCCATCCCGTCCTCTCCTTTCCTCTTCCACCCATTTGAACTTGGGAATGCTGGCCAAGTCACAGACACACACACACACACACACACACACACACAGCTACGCGTGTAGGCACACACGAGCCCCTCTCCTTCCGCCAGTACTGTAAAACAGACATGCGGTTATCAATGCCTAATAGAGGTGCGCACTCATCTCTTCCCTCTCTTTCACCCACACCCACACATATCTTCTCCGCTTTTCGCTCTCCTCTCGTCTCTGCCCCCTCTCTTGCGTGTCTACACGTTGACCTCCCCACTTTGTCACCCATTACTCGGTCTTTCCTTTTGTTTGTTGTGTTTCTCCGCGTGTTCGTGTGTGCGACGTTGGGGCGTGTGCTCTTCGTCGCTCTCTGCTTCACCGGAACACATACACACATCTACACACCCACCTACACACACACACACGTCCGTGCCGGTGCGTGCCCTGCACTGATTCTCTACCTGCACCTGTGCCGCTGTTTGTGCGCCCATTCGTCGACAGTCACCGTCACACAGTTGAAAAAGGGCAACAAAATGGTCAAGCCGGTGGTGAAAAAGTCCGTGGTGAAGAAGCGCACGAAGCGCTTCACTCGCCATCGCTACGAGCTCTTCCCGCAGCTGAGTTCCAGCTGGCGCAAGCCGCGTGGTGAGGACTCCCCGGTCCGCCGTCGCTACAAGGGCCAGAAGGCGATGCCGAACAAAGGTTATGGTAGCGACCGCGCCACCAAATATATCATGCCTTCTGGC
Source organism: Leishmania braziliensis MHOM/BR/75/M2904 (assembly GCF_000002845.2). Taxonomy (NCBI): domain Eukaryota; phylum Euglenozoa; class Kinetoplastea; order Trypanosomatida; family Trypanosomatidae; genus Leishmania; species Leishmania braziliensis. The sequence goes on from NC_009326.2 coordinate 738,600, forward strand.
TTCAAGAGCTTCCCGATCCAGAACGTGCAGGATCTCTACATGCTCATCATGCAGAACCGCAAGTACGCTGGTGTTATCTCCCACACTGTCGGTGCCAAGTCTCGCAAGGCCATCGTCCGCAAGGCCCTTGAGCTGGACGTCCGCCTCATCAACGGCAACGCCAAGCTGCGCAAGGTGGCAAACAACTAGACTCCAATTGTGCAGTGTAGCGCTCTGTCTGTGTGCCGTGTGTTTGAAGTGCACTCTTATGAGGCGATGTAGTGTGAGATAGGTGGACGAAACGATGGGGAGGTGAGGGATGGGGGATGTAAGCATGGGGACCTGGTGGGTGAAAAAGAGGCAGGGGATTCGCATGCTCTCTATTGGGCGCGCAACCGTCATCGTGGCTACGGCTGGACGGCACGTGCTTTGAGATCATGCGGAGAAATAGACAGAAGAGAGGTGAGAAAGGGAATGCAAGAGGCGCGCATCATGTGCATTGCACATTGTGTGTGTGTGCCTGCACCTCTTTCCTCATCTGTACCTACTCTTCCGCTTACCGCCTCTGTGTGGCTTATTGCACGGTGTACGCGCTCTCGAGCTGTGCCGACATCCCCCTCCTTTTTATGGGACCCTCACGTGCTTTTCAGAGCTGTGCTCCGACTCGTCTTTACCTTCACCGTCTCTCTCTCACATGCGCGCAGGTGCTTTTTATCTTTTTCATTTTTGTTTTTCTGTTTTTTTTTTTCTCTGAACAAAAAGGATGCAAACCGAACAAGCAAGGCCATACAACCGCAGCGCGCACAAAGAGGGCAGTGGGCGCCGCGCGTGGGCATCACATTGGTGGTTTGGGGAGGGGGGTACACTGCGCTGCCGTGCGCACAGCATTCCCCTGTCTGGGACATCCCCTTGAGTGTAGAGCTCTTCTGTCTGTGGGTGGGAGGTGGGGGGGGGGACGCTCCCGCATTTCCGGTGCGCATATTTCTGTGTGCGTGTCTGCCGCCGATTCGACCCTCTGCCCTGCGTTCGACACTGCGCCCCTTCTCCCATCAACCGATGTGAGGACTGAGTGAGCTACACGGACCAAAAACAAAGGGTTCAAACAAAAAAGAATAGAAGAAGCCGGCAACTGTGGCACGCACTTCTCTGAGCTTGCCAAGACAACACTCCTGTCGCTTTCCTGCCTGCCCTCTTCTGCACCTCTCTTTCTTCACTGTAGTATCGTCTTGGCTGGTGGTCAACCACAAAAAAAAAGGGCCGGCTATAAACCACAGGCGGCTGCTTGTCATGAAAGTCCATTTGGTGGACTTTCCCATAACAGCCACTATCACCCCCCACTATCACCCCCTACCGACCCAGCATAAAGCCTACAGATAGGCATGGGTGTTCCTCAGCGCATTTGATTGCATTTCTGCACACTACCACAATCGAAGAGAAGCCGCTCTCCCTGCCCCTTCCCTTTCCGTGCACGAGAAGCCGCGCTGCTCGTGTCAAGTCCACGAAGCCGAGTTGACGCTGTTGTGCAGCACTGCAGATGGACAGCTTGCGGCGGTCACGCAGAGAAGAGCAGCAGCGAATACGCGAATTCGGCATCGGTGGGGGCGGCGCCGAGGCAGTGCATTGTTTTACCGCCGGCGACGACAAAATTGACCGTGGTGCTGACTTTCGTCATACGAAGGGCCGCATCACTCGCGAGCAGAATACAGAGCAATGCATCGCGCTCATCGACTATGATGCGCTCGACGACGACGAGATCAGCTTCAGGGCCGGCGATGTGATCAACGTAACAGGGAAGGGGACCGCCTCTGGGTTCTGGGAGGGCTACGTGGTCATCTCAGCCCCTCCCGTGCTCGCTACGTCCGAGCTCAGTGACGCGGAGCACAGTAGCTCTCTCTTGCACTCTTCCACTGCTTCGCTGTCTTCACTACACCCCCAGCAGCGCTCTACGTGTGGCCTCTTCCCGAACTGTCTCGTCACTTCTAACATGCGCTTCAGGTACTCGTTGTCGCACTACGCCTTGCAGAACGTTGCGCTGTGCCTATACGCGTACCAGGCCACCGGCGATGGCGAAATGTCGTTCGTCGCTGGTGACATAATCACGGCGGTGCGTCCCAGCTCTTCACCAGGGTGGTGGTACGGCGTCAAGAGCAACGGACCCACGTGGGTGGCACCGAGCGCAGAGAAGGCTTCATCGTCGCCGGTGGCGGCCTCAGCCCGCTTTGCCGATCCGGCAGCCGCCATCAATTCCTCTGCATCCCGGGCAGAAGGAAAAGCACAGACAACGATAAATGCAGCCCCGCAAGGGAACGCGAGGGCGCGGGGTGTCCACGGCAAAGATGAGGAGCGTCTTTTCCCCACGAACTTTGTGACGTGTGACGTGGTGCAGGTCAACTTTAACTTTACTGGTCGTCAGCCGCACGAGCTGAGCTGCAAAGTCGGCGATATCATTCAGATGCATCGCCGATGGAACGATGGGTGGTGGGAGGGCTCCCTGCGCGGCCACCGTGGCATCTTCCCGAGCAACTACACTATCCCTAATATCGCCACAACAGCACCACCGCTCTTTTGTGCGCGGTGTCGCACCATCTTCCCGTCTAACGTATTCTATTCGACATGCGCCATGTGCGCGGCGGAACAGCGGGTCGAGGACGCGATGATGCAGGCTATGGAAGCGTACGTGCGCGGCGAGACAACAGAGCTCGACCTCTTCGCGGGTGTCGACATCAGTCTACACACGTCGGCAGAGGGTGCCTCTGACGGCGATACTGGCTTGGATGGAGCTCTGAGGCAGTCGTCTCGCGAGGCGAGCCGCGGCGACTCGCGCAACTTGACGCGAGGCTCCAGCACAAGCAGCCCCAGCACTTGCAGTGACAGGGGTACCTCCTGCCCGCGCCAGCGTCAGCGTCAGCGTGGTGGTAGAGTGTCATCTCAGACACGTGTGTCCTTGCTCACGGAGAAGGACATGGCTGACCTGGCCTCCAACCGGGTGAAGTTGATGGAGTGACCCCCTGCGAAATGTGTTACGTTCTTTTTTTTTTCGCGCTGTGTGGACTGAAGGTGGGGACGAAGATGGACAGGAGTGGAGAGGGGATGTCATCACCGAGGTGGCGAGGTTGCGCGAGCTTTGTCTCCATCAGCCACTATCTCACTGTTCAACGACCTGAAGACGTTACTTTACCGGAGCTGTGGTGGGTCACCATTAGTAGCCCGGCAGGCACGCCAGAGAGAGAAGGAGAGAGGCGAGCCACCAAAAACAAAAAAAGGGGAAAGCGAACGAGCTGCTGCCTTTTTTTTGTTCTTGCAATTTCTCTTCTCGTCCTTTCGCTTACATCTCTCGTGTGGGCTCGCCTCCTGTGCTCGTTGTTGTTCGGCATTTCTCATCTCCTTTGCCCCCCCCCCCCCCTACCCCTCTGTAGTTCCCTCTCTTCCTTTGCGGCTTGGCGTCGTGCGCCCGTTCTGAATATGCGAAGCGTCTTTTTTTTTTTTGCCTTTCCCTTTTCTCAACACGCGTATGTCTGTGGCGCTACTCGGACGTACTCCGGGCTGTCACTCTTTTCGCACGCTCGTGCTTGTCGTCGGGCGCCACAGCAACCGGCCAGACCGTTTGCTCTTACTGACAGGACATACAGCGTGCCAGGGACACCCGTTGTGCCTGGCACGCTGTAGATGACGTGTTTCTGCAATGATACACGTATTTACCTCCCTTACCTTCTTTCTCTGTCTTTCCCCCTCTTTCTCTCTCTCTCTCTCTGTGTGTGTGTGTGTTCCGCTCCACTTTGCTTGATTGTACTCGTCATGAAACTAGAGCGAGTCACAGCCCACATCGATCGACCTGCACAGCCATAGACATCAGTTTCCCTTCGGCTGACCAACCGCGCGCATCGCTGCCTCACCCCCTGGCAGCCCGTCTTCGGCACCGAGGAGCACAAACGACACGAAAAGCTGAACGGCAGCCCCAACACACCCTAACAAAGCGAAGGACACCTCATGCCCCCCAAGAAGGTGAAGGACTTTGCGAATGCTCCAGTATTAAAGATGGCGCACGGGGAGCAGGTGCAGCTCCTGTCTGATGCGCTACTTCGGGAGTACATGCACCGCCGCGGCTTCCTCGCGACCTTGAAGGCCTTTGATGACGAGCATCCGCGCGATGAGAACACAATCTCTTCACGTGCGCTGATGTCCGACCTCATGGCACTCAACCCTGACGACCAACAGCGCATGAAAGGCGAGGGCATTGAGACAATCATGGAGATGCTGTGCAACTTGCGCGTTGAGCGCCGACTGAAGACGGAGAAGCTGACAGCTGAGGCGCACATGCCGCTGCCGAAGTTGCCCGCCGGCTACGAGGCACTCAAGAAGAAGCAAGCTGAACGAGCGGCGCGCAAGGCGGAGAGGCAGCAGCAGCAAAAAGCGTCCCTCAAGAAGAAGCTAAAGGCGTCCGCTTCTCCTATAAAAGATCGTGAGTTTCAGGAGACCAGCGACACACTCCAGCGGAAGAATAGCAGGCATGGTAAGCGTCACCAGCGGCTCTCTGCTACCTCACCGAGCGGCGCGTCTCGCGGGAGAGAGCCGGCTGGCATCACAATGGACGACTTGCTCGGCAGCTCGCATGGCAGCAGCGACGGTGACAAGGATCATGACACCCCGGACGAAGAAGAGGGAGAGGACCGCCGCAGCTCCGCCAGTCCCATAGCAGAGTATGCCGTCGCGAGATCAGCTGTCACATTGTCTGCGTCGGGTGCAGGTCGATCCTCATCGAAGCAGGCAAGTGCACAATCGTCCCAACCTGCCTGGATGGAAGTTGCCGCAAGGCAGAAGCCACCGCCGATGAAAGGGAATGATGGCGACGGTGGTGCACAACAGAGGACTTTTGACGACGAGGGTGGCTATAATAACGGTGCAGTAGACAGCGAGGCCGACGAGGGCAGCGACAAGGATGCCGACGACTTTGGAGGAGCTGCAATGACGGCAGAGCAGCGAGACCAGCTCAGTGCTGCGTTTCAGCTCCTCTGTGGTTTTGACGGCAGCTTGCACAAGGCTTTTCTGGAGCAGGGCTTCCTCTTCGACGACTGCGCCAACTGTGCGCTCATTCAGTGGCAGCCAGGCGGCTGTGACGGAGTTATTGCACCGATTCAAGCCTTTGTGGCTGCCTACTACTACGAACGCGAGGTGTACGTGGGCAAGGAGCAGCGCCAGCGCGAATGCCTTGCCAAGGCGTTGTGTACTTCACTGGAGCAGGCGCAGCCGAACGTCGCTAAGATTGTTTTGCTCGACAGTGCATGGAAGGCCGAGCCTGGCTGCTCTCGCTACATGCGCAGTCACGCCCTACAGCAGGCGGCGAAGCCTCGCACGCGGTGCTGGACGAATATGAAGAGCATGCAGGACGTCACTCAGGTCGTGCGCGACACACTGCTCACCGAGGCGCGCTGGATGAAGCCACGCGGCGGGGGTGTTGCGAGCTTCTTGTTCTCACTGCTCCTCTCGCATGGGGTGGATGTGGTACAGCAGGAGCTCACCAAAGCAAGCACCGCTGAGGGCGGGCCTCCGTCACTGCTCCTTCCCACCTCTGGTCGCGCAACGCTGGGTCTCGTCAATTTTGTCTTGACGGGCCATGCCATTTTTTTTCGCCACAACGGGGTACAGAACGGGAATCGAGTGGGGTACTCTTCCCGACTCCGATGCGGGCTGCTCTGCGGCGATTATGCCGCCGATTCAGATCGCCTTGACCGAGCCTCCGCAACCAATGCAGCGTCGTCGTCTCCCTTTTCCTACACAAATGCAACCGAGCCGCAGCTTCCTAGCTGGGTGCTGTGGCACCGGGACAGCTTTGCAAATCTGTACATGCCCAAGGATACACGGCAGCTGTTTCAACAAAAGCTGAACTTAGGTGGGAGCGCATCGGTCGATCTGGTTTACTGGGACGCCGCAACGGAGGACGACGAATTCGCGCTTACAGTGACAGTGCACAGCGCCGCCTTCGTCCCCGGCAGCGGCAGTGGTGGTGGTGCGCGTAATGCCAAGTCTTTCGTGAACACCGCCATCATGTCGGTTCCAGCATGGTCGTCTGCGGCGATTGACTGGAATGGAAAGGCGCCTCTACGAGATTGAGCATGGCGATGCGAGCGTGTGGGCTGGCCTACCAGAAGTGTATGAGGACGCGTGCCTTTGGGTATGTGGGCGTGTGAGAAAGGGGGGTTTCTCATTTTTCATTCTCCCTCAGAGTGCTTCACCTCTGTTGTTGTGGCAGCTTTCAGCCTGTATGCTGACTTGCTCATTTCTTTCGTCGTGCCTGCGTGGGTGATGGGCCGCCGCCTTTTCTACTTTTTTTTTTTTGCTGCTCCACGTGCCTTTGATCTTCCTCGTGTTGTTTATCTCTTCCCTTCTCTTTCCCTCATTGTGTACCACACCACCTCACTTTCACCCTACCCTCTACTCGGGAAGTGAAATGCCAAAGAGACATAGCACAGGCCCTCAGCGTTCATGTACTACGCTAGAGGTGTACCTGAGAAGGGTGAGTGAGGATGCATCTCGCCCCTCTTCTCTTTCCTTCCTTTCTACAGTCTCCTCCCCCCACACTTCAGCCATGAAACTTGACGGGTTTTCTTCCTCTCTTTCGCTCTTCTGATTGTAGCAGTATTGGGGCCCTCTTGCAGTGCCCTCCGCTATTTTTCTTCTTTTTTTTTTTGGCCAGCTTCCCAGCCGAGATGTACGGGGTGTGTATATGTGTAGGACGTGGTAGCTCTCTTTCCTCCCTCTTATGTTGGGGAGGATGTTAGCTGGTTTTTGCTACCTTGTCAGTCAGTTCGAGTCAGTCCCACTCGACCCCTTCCCCCCATCAGGTCAACCACCGGAAGTGGCAGGATGGATAAAGAAGGGATAGACAGGCCCTGCGCTGTTGTAGAAGTCGTCAAGAAGACAATCAGCAGTGTCGTGTGGACAGAGCACAGAAGCCAATTTCTTCTCTCTGGCGGCGCCCAACGCGTTTGTGATGACACCCACAAGAGGTTAGATAAAAAAAAAAAAAACGGGGACAGAACTCCGCAATCGCCGTCTTTTCCTCATCGATCCCATCGCCCTTTGTTTGATTTCACACTAGCGAAGGGCAGGAGCGATTTATCTATTCATATAAGCTTATTCGCCGAAACATTCAGTCCATAAATTGGGTAAAACGTCGTGCGCGTGCTGACGTCAGGTGCTGCAGAGCACCTGTTTCGTCTACAGGTGTGTGTCTGTGCGCATGTGGCGGCCTCCGCCGCCGCCGCAGCACCACCACTGGACTGAAACTGACGCAGATCTCATCGAGGTGACACCACGCGTTTCATCGCTGCAACGGTTCTCTCTCTTCTTCTCCGTCCGCCACCCTTCTTCTCTTTCATAACCGTCTTCTGCCTTACGTTATGCCTCCTCATCTATCCCAATCAACACCCACACCCAAACATCTCTCACACTCTCTGCCCACTCTACACACATCCCTCAAGTACCAGTCCCCCATCCTCCCTCCAGCACCCCTCTTCCCTCTCCCCCCGCACTCTGCCACTCCCGCTGTAACGCCTGCTTCTCATTTCCATTTTATTTCCAACGCCCTCTTCTCACCTTCACCTTCTACAGGCACTGTCTATCAGCTCCAGGAGAGTGTACTTTGTGCTACAAGCTCTTTGCGCGTTTGGCACTTGTTGGCGACTGCGGCACTCGCTTCATAGCACCGATTGGATTCGTTCTCGGATTCCCTTTCGCTTTCTCTGGCCGCTTTCCCCTCGCGTTCCAGCTTGATTTCTCACCTCATCTTTTACTCATTCTGCCACAGCTGTTTGCTGTTGCCTCGTTGTATCTGGTTCTTTCCCATCTGTTTTTTTTTTTTTATTATCTTTCCTTACTCTTGTTCACTTCCTTAAGTGGGTGTGCTTCGACTTCTTTTTTTTCTTTGTTTTGCCCTTTACGCTGTTGCTGTAGACCATCTTCATCGTCACGACATCTCACCATTGGCCGAACAGGTTTCGTGGACAATCGAGTGGTGTGTGCATTGTTCCAAGGTGGTGCTGCGCGCGCGTGTGTGACCCTCCCCCTGATTCGCGGTCAGAAACGGTGCAGTGTTCCCCATTCCTCTGTCTTGCTTGTCGCAGTGGTTTCCTTTTTTTTCCATTGTCCTTCACGTTCTCTTTCCCTTTTCCACCTTGACTCATCGCCCTCTTGTTTTTCTCTCTTTCGCTGTTGTATTTTCGTTGTCACTGGTGTACACACGCATCCAACAAAGGTAACGCAGAGCAGCAGAATAAATACGCAAGAGGGTTTAAGAAAAAGAGAGGGGTCGGGGAACGAAACATTTTTCTGCTGTTGTTGCATTAAAGAGTAAAAACAGAGTAAACGTAAACAATCAAATAACAAAAAAGAGCAGGCATCCGGCCCAGGAGACGACCAGGCCATACATCCTCGACCTGCCCTCCCTCCCTCCCCTACTTGTGCACCACCGCGAGCACATTCCTGTGACTCTGTGACTCTGTGTATGTGTTAGTTATTTGCAAGAAACCAAAGCACTCGAAGGGCCTCCGACTAAAGGGAAGAAGTAAAAAAAAAAAACGGTCGAAAAAGTTTGGAAAAAACAGAACGTGGCCACTACCTGCCCATTTCCCTTCCTTCCTTCCTTCCTTCCCCCTCCCCCTGCGCATCTTTGCGTATTTATTTGAGTGTTTCTCTTTCTTCTCTCCTCTCTCCTTTGGTCTTCACCCAATTCGCCGAATTCGACTAAAGCCCCACCCCAGACCTTCCCATCACTTCCTCTTTTTTTTTGCTGTACGAGCTTTTCGTCTGGTCTTTGACCTGTGCGTTTCGTTCAGCTTCCAAGGCTGAGATTCCCACTCCTCTGTTGACACCCCCTCCCCCGTTTTTTTTTTCTGTCTGTCTCCGGTGTCTGGTTTTCTTTTCGTCTTTTGGGCTGTGTTTGATTGTTCTACCTTCTTGCGATCTCTCTTGTTACGTTGTCCCTCCGCCTGTCGCCTTCACCTTCCTCTCTTATCTGCGTACTACCACCACTGTCCCTACCACAACGGTGAAGAGCACCCTTCTCTCTTCTCCCTAGCGACAAATTTTCTTGTCTCGCTCTCACCACTACCAATTCTATAGTGCCCCGACTCTCATCCCCCCCCCTCCCCCCCTCGCACTCTCCTCCATCACTGCGATACGACCACCTAACACGAAAGCGACGCACTGTTTCTCTGTGAAGGCCTGTTTTCGTGTTTGGCGGTCTATTTCGTGTCTCTCTGTTTTTTTTTTGTGCCCCCCCCCCCCTTTCGCTGTTTAACTTGAATTTTCATCGCCATTCACCTTTCTTTAAACACCCCTTTCTCTCTCTTTCTTTCTTTCGTTATATTTTCTCCATACGTACGCTCGTTCTCTCTCTCCCCCTCCTCTTCTCTTATAAAGTGAGCGAAGAAGAACAAGAAGAGAGAGAAAACCGTCTTCTTACTTTACTCTTGATTGGGCTTTTTTCCTCCCCCCCTTTCGCTTTCGTTTCTTTTTTTCTGTGACAGTTTTTGTTGTCCTTCCCCGTTGCCAGGCCAGCCCTCTGGTCTCTTGACCATTTTCCACTCGTTTCTCTTTCGTCCGCGCTCTCCCCCCCCCTCTCTCTCTCTCTCTCTCTCGGAGACTCTCTTTTTCTCCAGTATTCTTTCTCTTCCCATCCCCCGCCCCCCGCCCTTTTTTTTTTCTTCCTTTTCTTTCATTGGCTTTGCATTTTATTGTTCGCCCCCTTTTTTTACACGTATATTTTTTTTCTTTGCGCGTTCCAGCCGACGCCATTGCAGCGGGAAACGAGAAGAAGAAAAAAAAAAAAGGAAGCAAAACGAACCAGCAAACAACACGAAACGAGAACAGAAGAGGAGGCGCTCGGACGTTACGTAGAAGTACCTCTCTGCTTCTCCCCTCCTCTTTGTCTTTCTTCCTCACATCTTTTTCACCTCCTTCATCCGCCCACCCTCTGCTAGGACTACTTATAGCCCCCCTTTGTTCCCTTTCGTCCTTCGCCATTCTCTTCCCTGCTCTAAGACAACCAGACGCTTGGCAACGAAAACGAAAATCTGCTGTGTCTGTATCTTCTCGCTGTCCTCACATCGTTTTTTGACTTTCTTTTTGCCTTTGGTCTTCTGCGTTTCTTCATCTCACGGAACGAGTCGCCAAAACAATTGCTTCGCCTTTTGGCTTTGCATTATTTGCTTATATATATATATATATATAAATATATAAATTGATTTACTGTCGTTTTTTTCTTGATTGCATGAAAAGGCACAGTCGCAGAAACGCTGCGCACTGCTGAGCACGTCTGAGAAGACAAAGGAAAAGGACAAACGTTGCGTTGCCATCGCAAAAGGCAAGCAGAGGGGGAAAACGGACAGCCACAACGCGGACTGTGGATCACACTTGCATTAGTTTTTGACCCCCCCCCACACAAACAGAAAAGAAAGTAGAGAGGACTGAGTGGATCCATATTGCTGAACGGAAAGGAAGCAAGTGCAACACGCCGTTGCCAGTCCCCTTGTTTACTTCTGTGTTGCAACTCGTTTTGTTTTTCATTGATTGCTTTCTTCTTTACATTTTCTTTTGCCCCCTTTTTTGTGAAAGTGTTTACAGTCTTTGTGCGCACTGCGTTGAGGCGCACTCCTTCTTCTTTCCTTTTCCTTTTATTATTAGTCATCTCTTGGGGAGGTACTCGACGCTCAGAGCGGTTACCGTCCAGCTCATCAAACAACCCCCGATATACACAGCGACACTGACGCACGGACACACCCAGGCGGAGATACAGTGATCACAGTTATTCCTACTAGTACTTGGATGAAAATGTCCGGCAAGGGCCACAAAGGTAACCGCCCTCACCCGCGAAAGGCGTTTTCCGAATCGGAGGGCCACTCTCCACACTCCGATGATGACAACCACGCGTTCACATCACCATCGAATGCGCGGACTCATCAAGACCCCAATGCGAATCTTCGGTTCGCAACAGTGCCGCCTTCCTACGCCTCTGCGCAACCGACGGCGGAGACCAACACTGGTTTGTCCTCTGCTCCACAGTTAGCAGCTGCTGCCGCGTCGAAGTCTGCCTCGGCACCTGGCCCCTTCGTGTCCTCTTCCGCTCTGCCATCGAAGGAGGGGCACCTGAGCGACGAGGAGATCGAGATGAACAAGCCGGCCTCCATTTTTACGGATATGGCGGTGAAGGGGTTAGAGGATCTCGACGACAGTGATGTCTTTCCCGTCTTCTCAGGCGAGGTTGTGAACGCGGGGGCACTGGGCAACGGCGCGAAAAGCGGCACAGCGGAGGTTGTAGGTGTCAAGGAGCACTATGCGATGAACTTTGGAGACGAGCAAGGTGACGAGCCGACTCCCGAGACGTATGACCCGAGAGACAAGTTCTGGGCGCTGTCGCTGGAGAATGTCTTCAGCCTCGTACAGTTGGAGTATCCACTCTCTGGTATCGATGCCACCGACGCGCCACGCCGTGCCAAGGACCTCGGTGACAACATCATCCCGATCAAGGGTGGCCCGAGCTGGATCATTATCTTGGCAAGCCAGTTCAAAAATGCCATCACGATTGTGCTGCTCATCGTTATTATCATTAGTGGTGTGTTTAAGGACTGGGCTGAGTTCGGTGTCGTTCTCTTCATCCTCTTCTTCAACGCCTTGCTTGGCTTCTACCAAGAGTACGGCGCCGAGAAGTCCCTGGCAAGCCTCAAGCAAATGACGGCCGGCGTGGCCAAGGTGATGCGCAACGGTGTTCCTGAGATCATCTTTATTGACGAGGTCGTTGTCGGTGACGTCATCGTGCTCGAGCAGGGCGCCTCCGTGCCGGCTGACTGCCGTATCTTCGAATCGAACGGTCTGGAGGTGGATGAGGCCCTGTTGACGGGTGAGGCGCTACCGGTGGTAAAGCACGCGAACGTCATTCGTGACCCAGACAACCGCCTCGCTTTGGGTGACCGCAAGAATATGGTGTACCGCAACACACAGGTAACACAGGGCCGCGGCAAGGCGGTGGTCGTCGCCGGCGGGCTAAACACAGAGATGGGCAAGCTCGCGAAGCGGCTGGACGATGGCAAGGGCAGTGGCAAGACGGCGCTGATGCGAAAGTTGGACTACATGATGTACTTCCTGTTTTTCTGCTGTGGCATTGCCGCCCTGGTGGTGTTTGCGGCCAACAAGATGCGCTACACACCGGCGACCCTCTCGTACGCCACGGCGGTCGCCATTGCCATCCTCCCCGAGTCGCTCTGCGCCGTCATCACGGTCGCCATGACCTTCTCTGTAAAGCGCATGGCGCAGCAGAAGTGCATTGTGCGCAAGCTGCCGGTGCTGGAGGTGCTGGGCAACGTCACGGACATCTGCTCCGACAAGACCGGCACGCTGACAGAGAATAAGATGGTGGTCAAGAAGGCGGTGATCGGGCTCGACGACGTGTACAGCGTTGGTGGTGCGCCGTACGAAATCCACGGCGACTTCTTCCCTGCCATGCGGAACGGCCAGGAGCAGAAGCCTGTGAGCATGGCGCAGATGCAGGAGGTGCGCTACATCTACGAGTTTCTCAAGTGCGCCGCCCTGTGCAGCACCACAATCCTGCACATCTCTGAGGAGGATATGGACTCCCTCACCGGCAACGGTAATCCCACCGAGATTGCAATCCAGGTGATGACCTGGAAGGCTGGCCTGAACCGCGACAAGCTGGAGGAGGAGGGCTTGGAGTGCATCACGGAGTACGCCTTCGACTCTAAGATCAAGCGCATGTCCACCGCGTGGGAGAACAAGGAGAAATGTGAGGTCTACCTCTGTACCAAGGGAGCCCCCGAGCGGGTCGTTGAGCTATGCACGTACAGGATCGACGAGGACGGCAAGCTTGTCGGCTTGACACAGCAGGATCGTGAGCGGGTCGACCAGCACATCTGCGACTTGGCCGCGCAGGGTCTTCGCACGATCTGCTTTGCATACCGCGAGGACGCCACAAAGGCCTTCCCGATCCCGACTGACGAGCCGTTCATCGATGCTTACGACCGTGACCAGGTCGAGCGCGACCTCGTTTTCCTGGGCATTGTCGGCATCTACGACCCACCTCGCCCCGAGTCCCGTCCCTCCGTCATCGCTTGCCAGCACGCCGGCATCCGCGTGCGCATGCTCACCGGTGACCACACGTCCACCGCCGGCAGCATCGCCTCGATGCTGAACATCATTCGTCGCCGAGACCTCGACGACCCGGTGAAGCTGCAGGCGGGGCCTGACTTCGACAAAATTGACCCTGACGTGATCGACGGCTGGGCTGACCTCCCCGTTGTCATCGGCCGCTGCTCTCCCGAATCGAAGGTGAAGATGATCGAGTCACTGCACCGCCGCAAGAAGGTGGTGGCCATGACGGGTGACGGCTTCAACGACTCCCCCAGTATCAAGATTGCCGATATTGGCTGCGCCATGGGCTCTGGCGTCGATGTGACGAAGGGCGTTGCAGACCTCGTCATCACTGACGACAACTTCTCCACCATCGTGAAGGCTGTCGCTGAGGGACGCCGCATCTCGCAGTGTATCCGCAAGTTTGTTGTGCATTTGCTGTCGAGTAACGTAGCTGAGGTAATTGCGCTGATCTGCGGTCTGCCCATCAGCCACGGCGGCGAGTCCGTATTTATCCTCTCCCCCATCGAGATTCTCTGGCTGAACATGTTTACCTCCGCCCCACCGGCGACGGGTCTGTCGCTCGATAAAGCCACAGATGACATTCTCCAGGTGCCTCCAAACACGGAGGGGTTCTTCACGATTGAGCTGATTACCGACACACTCGTGTACGGCTTCTGGCTCGGCGCCATGACGCTATGTGGCTTCGCGGTGGTGCTCTACGGCTTCAAGAGTGGCCCGATGGGGACAGACTGCAACAGACACAGCGGCATTGGCTGCGAAAACATTTGGACTGCCCGCAGCACCGCCTTTGGCATTCTGTACTTTGGTCTGCTGATTCACTCCTACACGGTGCGCCACCCGCGCGTCTCTATCTTCAGAATGCGCTGGCTTGACAACAAGTGGATCTACGGTTCCTGCCTCATGGGCACGGCGCTGTTCATACCGATCGTGTACGTCAACGCGATCGCCCATAAGCTCTTTGTGCATGCCATGATCACATGGGAGTGGGGCGTCATCGTGGTCGGCGTCATTATCTTCGTCGCCATTTGCGAACTTTACAAGGTGATCAAGAACCTGATCTTTCCAATTAACAAGGTGCTGGTGGAGGTGGACGAAGAGGATGTCGAGGACGTGGAAGAGCAGCGCCAACGCGAGTACAACACCTTCACTCGCACGATGCCCGACAGCCGTAGCGTAGAGAGGATCGCGAACGAGAACCTGCGCATGTCGTTTGCCTCTCTCGCCGGCAGCGTGGCCACCGCCAGCACTGGCTCCTTCCGCATACCCACACAGCGCCAGAAGAAGCAGCGTGCTTTTCTCTTCCGCAAGCGCGAATAAGTGGACTGCACGATGCGCATCAGCGAGAAGGACAGGGCGCATATCGCTGGCAGCACTTGCTCACATTTCTACACACGAGTCTCACTCTTCTTCTTTCGATTAATCTTCCGTTTACTTCAGCATTCATTTGTGAAAGAAGGCTCGTATGTGTGTGTGTATGTATATGTATGTATGTATGTAGAGATGCTATCACTTCGAGAACGCCTCGACGCGGAAGCGCACGGCAAAGCACCCACGTACGTGGTTCTATGGTCGGGAGCCATTTCTCGCTCCACATTCCTCTTACTGTTTACTTGTGTGTGTGTGTGTTCCCTTTTAGAGTCGTTATCGATTTTCTGTTTACCCCTCCTCTCCCCCTTTCCTTTTTTTTCTGTGCATTCGGTTTTGACGATCTCTGTCCCTCCTGTTGTATGCGTACGTATTCTGTTCTCCGCACTTCACCTCCTCTTTTCATTCGTTTGCTTCTGTTAGAGTTTGATGGCCATGATGGGTGCCATTCCCTCTCGCCTTCTCCGTCTTGTCCCTCTTGTCCCTCTTGTCCCCCCCTCCTACCCTCTGGTTGGCTCTTTCTGTTTCCGTCATTCCTCTCTTCACCTTCCGCATTCTGTAACAGGTGCCACCCATTAGCTCTCTATCTGTGTGGTCTTACTCCTCAGAGACCTTTACCCCTTCTACTGTGCTCTCTTCGCCCTTCCCTCCCTTTCTGCTTGTGTGCGATGCACCATAAAGCGCTGCCGCTGTGTGTTTTTTTCTTAATTTTTGATTGCAGCTCATTGGGTCCCCCGTTCCTCTCTCCACGAACATCCCCCCGCTACCGCTTCGTGCCTACTCGCCATGCTGATCGTTCTTCGTGTTGATGCATGTGCCGCTGTTGGCGAGCGCGTCTCTCATTGTGGGTTTCTGACTCACTTTTCCAGCTTGGTTAGATCGTTGTCAAGCACGGGCAGAGTGGGAGCGAAGAGAAGGCGTATGGGGAGGAGGCAGGGGGAAGAGCGGTAAGGCGAAGAGGGGGATGAATGGAAATAGCAGGGGAGCATAGGAAGGCAGTTACAGGCGGGGGGGGGGCACAAGGACTCACGAAAAACGAACAAACGGTCAAAGCAATACGAGGAGTAGTGCACTCGCAGCCAAACTGCACTTTGTGTCGTTGATCCTGTCGTGTTTAGCCTCGATACTTCTCTTCCTCCCTTTTCTTTTGTCTCTTCCCGCGGCCGGTGTACCCCGACGCCGCAGCGCGGCATCGCAGGGCCCAGCAGCCTCCCTGCCCCTGCCAGCACCGAGCCGCTTTTGGTGCTGACAGGCTCCAGCACCGATAACGCGGGAAAGCCAGAGCGATGCATCGCTGCTGATGTCGGCGGCCAGGCCCCGGGCGGCGCTGCGTCGGCGAAACCTGCAGCGGTGAGCATGTTTGTGCCATCCATGTGATAGGCAGGGTGCCCGCGTGGACCGAGCGTACCTCGCCCGGCTGCGGCTGCCCACTGGTGTGGGGGACCGGAGCTGCCCCCGGGGAGGGGGTGCACCAGGTGGCGGCCGGCACAACGGGAGCGGCTGTGGGTCGACCAGCGGTGTGTGTGTAGAGCTTGAGACAGGGGCCGCGCTTGGATGGCTGAGTCGGTGCATTGCTGTGACGCGTCTTTGCAGCTGCTTCGCGCGACGCAGTGGGGGACCCGTGGCAGGCCCGGCGGTGTGGGGTTGCTACTCAGGTTGTATTGCCGAGCAGATGTGATGAAAAGCTTTGCTCGGATGTGTGAGAGCGTTGATGTGACTACCTACGCGATTTTCTATAATTTAACTGATTTGATGTGGTATTTTAACTTTGTAGCTACAACAGCAACGACAACAATACGGTACCCTGCTCCCAACGTTCAACATCTTCCCGTCTCCAAACACGCGCGCACCCGCGCGGTTGAGCAATGCTGTGATAGTGTCCTTGTTTGTGTGTATGTGTGTGTGTGTGTGCACGGTGGAGGGAGGGTGGTATGGCATGCTGTTCACAACGGCATTCACCCCGAGTTGCGAGGGACTTATCCAGAGGCTTATAGCGCGTAAATGAATTGAAATGCGACCATTGAACCGCTAGAGAAGACGGTGTACGGCTATAGTCAACGAAAAGAGCACTGCGGTGTTGTGACGGACTGCCTTGCGTCTTCTGTCTGAGGGATTAGCCTCCCTTCACTGCCGGTCTTTTCCTTCTCTGCTCGAAGTGATCTTCATTGGAAAGTGAGATGGTCGGTCACGGCGGAAAGGAGAAGGCAACGGCCTACATACCCACATAAAGCGACTGCTCCTACCGTTGCCCACTCTTCTCTCTTTTTTTTTTCCCGTCTTTCCCTGTCTCCTGTTGGACCCTTCTAATCGTGTCGATGTCTTCTCCCTCCCCACCCCACCCACCCTTTTCACACTAACACACGCGCACACGGACACAGTGTCTTCGCAATCGTGTTTCTTTCGTACTAGCCTCTTTGCTCTCTTCCTTGCGCCTTCCCCCTCTGTCGATCGACACCTTCACTCGTCACACACTGGTTGCTGCCCTTCTCTTGCTCTCTCTCTCTTTCTCCCTCCTCGAGCGTGTATGGAAGTGTCTCGGCTTGTGAGTTGTTTTGCTTGTGTTACCTTCCGTGCGTACGCCCATTCTCGCTTTTCCATCTCTCTCTCGTCTCATTTGTGGAGTTCGTGCGTGCCCACGTAGTCCATCGACGACGTTCTCGCAAAGGCAAAGCGCGCCAATCGACTGGCAGGGAAACGAAGGAGGTCGTGTACATACACACACACGAGGGACGAAAGACTTGAGCAGCGCACAACCGCAACAAAGTTGAGGTAACCAACGAAAGGGATTACTCTCGAGGAGTTGTGCGTGCCGTTTCTTATCTTTCGCTCGCTTTTCTCGCGCTTGCTCCGCTTCTCTTCTCTATTGCGTTCTGCTTGGAGCGTTTTTCACCTATCGGCGGCGCATTCCGCGTGACTTTCTTTCTCTTGACGAATTTCATTCCCCTTCTCGTCTTAATTTCTCTCCTCTTTTTTTTTTTTGGGGAGGGGGGACGCCTTTCACCTGCTCGGCTGCCAAATTTTCTCCGTATATCTCGTTCGTCTGCGTTTTTTTTTCTTGTGCCTTTTTTTTTTGATTGTGAGCAGCAACAACAGCGAAAGGAGGGGGGGGGGCAGCGAACACCTGTACTTGACGGACATCCATATTACCAGAAGAAGCAGCTGCTACTCACAATGACAACTGTAGGAAACCAGCGTGTAATGGTCTCGGTGCGCGTGAGGCCGATGCTGCGCGAGGGTGCTATAAATCATCAGCAGGAAAAGTTCGAGCTGCAGGGCGTGCACCGCACCGGCGATACCACTCTCAAAGTAGAAGTGACGAAGCAAGGCGAGCCGACAAAGAGCAGTGCCTTCTCCTTTGACTACATTTTCGATCAGGAGAGCACACAGCTCGAGGTGTACGAGGATGCCGTAGTGGACATGGTGGACGGCGCGCTCGTCGGCGTGAATGCCACCCTCTTGGCCTATGGGCAGACTGGATCCGGCAAGACTTTCACCGTGCTGGGCGATGTGAAGCCGAATCCGCTTGAAAACGACCTACTCACAACGGACAGTGGCATGTTCCTGCGTGTCCTGAGCGACTTGATGGATTACAAGATCCGGCAAGCCAAGAAGGGTTGGCACGTGGTGGTGGGTTTAAGCTGCATCGAAATTTACAATGAGAACATCCGCGACCTTTTCGGCGGCAAGCCTGGCTCGGCACCGCCACCACTGAAGGCGGTCATGACTGGCGAGGATGTTCATCTACCGTCTCTCATCATCAAGGAAATGATGACTTTGCAGGCGGTTTTCAGCGAGATTCAGCTGGCCATCTCGCGCCGCATGAGCCGTGCGACAGACTCCAACTCGCAGTCGAGCCGCAGCCACTGCCTCTTTTCCATTGATATCCTACAGCAGGCAGACTCGGCGGCCGCGCCGTCGCTGAGTATTCTTGATCAATCGAGGAAAGGCAACGACACGAAGAAGACTCTGGGGTCAGACAAGAAAGGAGCATCGGCAGCCTCAAGGAAGGCCGGCAGCCCGACCTCTGCTGCGGAGCCGCAGATGGCAGCGTGGGAGATGCCGTTCCAGGGTACAGTTTACCGCATCCCCGGGCAGAAGGAGCCCGTCTACGCCAGCAAGATCATCCTTGCCGATCTCGCCGGTAGCGAGCGCATTTTCCGCAGTGGTGTAACCGGCGATGGCTTGGCAGAGGCCACAGCCATCAATAGCAGCCTGACGGCACTGGGCAACGTGGTGCACAGCCTGCACAAGGGTGGATTTGTCAGCTACCGCGTCTCAAACCTTACCCGGCTTCTCAAGCCGACCTTTTCCCATCCCAGCTCGCGTGTGCTGCTCTTGGCACAGTGCTCTCCCACGCAGATGTCGTACGATGAGACGGTCAGCACACTGCACTTTGCTAACAAGGTCAAGGACATGAAGGTGACAACGTCCACCGGCGCCGAGGCGGAGAAGCTGCAGTTTGACTTTCTGGAGTCTGGTAAGATGTGCGACGCGATATTGGCAGATCTACACATCTTCGCTGTGGAGGCACAGGCGAAGGCCGGCATTATTCGCCGCAAGGTGATGCAGCAAAACAAGCTCTACTATGACGTGTTAGCGAGCAAGAACGGCAAGACGGCCAAGGTAACGATGAGGGACCGCCGCTTTTCGGTCGACACGATGGGCGCGGTGGCTGCAGCGCAGGAGGAGCGCGCGGAGCTGCTGGCCCGTCTGGAGAAAGAGAGGGCGGAGGAGGATGCAACACGGCAACAGATGGTGAATGAGTGTTGTGATGAGTTTGTCAAGGAGTACATGGACGAGGTGAGGGAGACGAAGGAGGCAATTGAAGAGCAGGTGAACCTGCGTGTACACCACAAGTCGCAGCAGATGTTACTTGAATCGGCGGCCTGTGGTAGAAGGATCATGGAGGAGGAGGCGGAGGGGTGGGCCTCGTTAATGTTGCTGTACCTGCAGGAGCACAACTCGCTCTGCAGTAAGGAGTTGGAAACCACATCTAAACTTCTTGAGGAGGTGGCCCAAAACGTCTACAAGCTGGGCTTGTCTGGTGTCACGCCCGAAGAAGCCGAGGCTGACCGCGCCTACGCCCTCTCCGCGTGGTATCACTGCGCGGCGAAGCGCTTTTTTTCCTTATGCATGGAGTTGTATGAGGACTACGTAATTTTACTGAGCACTTCCCGTGGCAATGCGATGCTGGAGAGGTGGAAGAAGAAGAACCACTCGCTGCTGCAGAAGTTCCAAGAGGAGAGCTCGGCGTAACGACAGGGAAGCGCGACAGTGAGAATAAGTTGGGGTGAGAGGAAGAAGAGGGGGAAGAGGGGTTGTGGCTTAGGTGAGGACGTTGAGAGGTCGCCCAGGCACACAATGTCCTGACTTCCTTTATACCCCACTCCTATTGCTTGCTTGGTGGTTGACGTTCACAGGGGTGTATGGCTCGCGTGACACATCATGTGAGGTTCATCAGTTCCCCTCTTTTTGTTTTCATGCTGTGTTTTTCGTTTTCTTCCCCTCCTCCTCCTCCTCCTCGCCGCCGCCTACACTTCTGCCTGGGTAACCCTCCATTTTTTCTTTGCTTTCTTTCATACTCTCTTCTCGCTATGCGTGGGTCCCTTTCCGGGTCCTGAACGCGTGCAAGTAGACGAAGTGGATCAGGCAAATGAAACTGCAGGGGAGAGAAACTGCGGGCTCTTCCTCGACAGTGCCTCCCGGTTTTTCTTCGCTATTAGTGCCTCTCACGTTGCTTTTTTCCTGGTCATTGACATTTCCCTTTACGCGTAGAGTCAGTGCAAGCTGCTCCGTCTCTTTTTCTGCGCCTTACTTTACTTTTCTTCTCCGTCGGCAGGTGTGTGCGTGTGCGTGTGTGTCATACGTCTGGCTTCAGTATGGTGCCCCCCGCGTTGACTTCTCTCTGCGCCTCTGTGTATTGTGTAGCAGCCTTTGCTTCCTTTCGCGTGCTTCAGCGTGTAGGCTTGGTGACAACCGTTGGTAACCTGACGCGTCTTTTCCTGTTTTCTGTTGTACCTTTTTTTTTTTTTTTCGAGAAAGGGTTGCACGGTTTAGACCCTCCCTTCCTCCCAACATGAACCCCACATCAGTAAATACAGAGAATGCCAACGCATTCTGTCCAGAGGAACTTACGCATCCCGAAAAGGAGGCGTAGGGGGTGAGGAAGAGGGAAACAGAAGACAACGGAAGACTGGCGAGCCACATTCATCTACATTGGCAAGCAGGCGTGAAAGCGGAAGAGGGGAGAAAACCCAGAGCAAAGCGAACGCAGGCCAACAAACCCTTCCTGTACTCGACCGCCACCTTCGTTTTTCCTTTAGTTTTATTTGGTCATTACGAAAAATAAAGTGAGAAACGCGCGTATGCGCCCCCACACAAAAGAGCGAATGCAAATAAAAAGGAACAAAGCGTGATCATGAAGCACAAGAGGATCCCCGTGGCGGGACCTTCTACCCGTGTGTAGATCCGTGCGTGTTACTCCGTGTGTGTGTGTGTGTGTGTGTGTGTGTGCGTGTGGGTGTGAATGTTGTAACGGGACCTGCGCAGAGATAAAAAAATATACAAACACACTGCCGTAACTACAAAGTATCCGCTCTGAGTCTCTTGTTCACTTTCTCGTTCACACTGAAGGCACACGTAAGCGCATGCCGAGGGAAAAAAAGATAAATAACATGCAAAGGAAAATAGGAACGAACATCAGTGCACTCAGCAGTGCGAAAGGCGGATCTCAAGACTGAGACCAGGACATGCATATTGGGAAAAGGCAAAGAAAAGAGAAAAGGGAAGGGGCTCATATGTAATCAAGGGAGTCAATCATCCCCTCTCTCTCTTCTTTGTGTTGGTGCCACATTTTCTCTTGCGCGCTTTCTCATCACTGCCTTATTCCGTGCTACCGTTTTCCGCTCTGTCTGTTTTGTTGTTCGGTCTCGAATCTCCAATTTTTTTTTTTTGTTTGAACTGTCCTCTGATTTTTCCTTCCCGAACAGCGTCATCTTTTTTCCGTTTCCCCTTGTAGTCGCTTGTCCTCCTCCCCCTCTTTTTTTTCTTTTCTCGTCCCTCCCCACTCTGTATCGCTGCATCGCTCTTTCTCGGACTCTTCTCTCGTTTTTCTTCCCTTTCTGAAAATTTTATCAGGGACTTTCATTTTTTCTCGCTTGCGCTCTCTCTCTCCCTATCTCTACACGCGTCTGGTTTGTCTTATTTGCTATGATATTGACTTTTTTCCCTCTTCTGTTGAATGCTGCGATGGCTTTCTCTCTCTCTGTGCTTGTACGGGCCTGTGTGTTCACCGTTAGCAGATATATGGGTGGGTGTCTTCTAGAGAAGTGACGTGGTGCCTCTGCTAAGGATAACATCTATGGTCTTGGCGGACTGTGTCGCTGCTTGTCGCTCCCTTCTTTCCTTTTATATCCCCCTCTCTAAATATATTTGCTGGTGTACATTTTCCTGCCATGCTTCGCCATTTTATTTTTCATCTAGTCCTTGTAAGCTCCATGGACACTGATGGGTATTGTGCAGACGCAGACAAATTAACACGCTCACTCCGACAGCGCCGTCACTACCATGGGTGGTGCTAGGAGTCCGTTCAATGCGTCCAAGGTCATCGCACCTTCAAAACACAGGTGAGCCGAGGAGTTCGACAGCGCTCTTAGGCGCACCTCACCTTCCTTCCACACGCCCTTCTCTTCTTGCTTACATGCTCAGTTGATTTGTTTCTGTACTTTCACGCAGCTGACACATCAGCCTCTGATGCTGCAGGAGTCGGGAAAAAATGTGCGAAAAACAACAAAAAAGCGGAAAATGAGGGATGAGAGAGAAGTGGAATGGATGAACTGGAACTCGGTCACGCAGGTGTGTATCGCTGAGGAAACGAGAGCTCTTCTCCCTCTCCCCCACACATCGACCCACCCACACTGAGGCAACCGGAGTGTGAGAGGAAAAAAAAAAGAACACATTGTGCAACGGATAAGCGCACGCAACGTGTTTTTCTTTTTTTTTTTTTCACTCTAAAGGTATGCGAGTGGTGTGGTGGCGACGTGCACGTTTCTTCGCGCCTTTATATCTTGGTGCCAGCTTGGAGGACTACTCTTCCCTTCGGCGGTCCTGCTGCCTCGTGTATGTTCCTCTTGCTCTTTCCGTGCAGGGCTACCACCGTGTTCTTGAATCCACGTGACACCTATTTTCTTCCTTGCTCACCCACTCTCCGTACACCTAATGCACCTCCCCACACCCACCCACCCACACATACATCCCTTTTTTACCGCTCTTTTATTCTTGTGTGCCATGCTCTTCTCACAATGTGCTGTCTTTTGCTAAGATACGCACTGAGCCCGCACTTCCCCGCGTATCCTTTTCGGTGTTTCTCTTGGACAACACCGAAGTCATAGTATCACCCTGTCCTTCTCTCTACATTGAGCATGCTTGCATCTCCAAGTTCAAAGGTGTCTCTGGTGCAAGAGACGGCAGAGCTTCTCCGCTCGTCGGCCGCTGCACCTGGCAGCTCGACAGTTGACCCTCCAAAAGTCATAAAGGGCATTGGTATCCCTACCGCCAGTGTCGCGTACCCCTTCGACGTGCTTTCCTCCGATGAGGTCTTGAACAAACTGACGGTGCTGATCGTGGACTTCGACAGCGTTGTCCATGAGTGTCTACGGGTACTTCAGTGCTGTGCGCAGGCTAAGCGACCGGTGCAATCTCCATTGTCATCTTCCTCGTCAGTGCCGGAGCTCTCAATCTCGTGTGAGTCCGCGAGTTCTGCTGTGCCACCGATGCGCAGAAGATTAGGCGGAGGCACGCTCTGCAGCGCCTTGGAGTGTGCTGCCACGAACGCGCCTCTGTTGCCATCGCTTACGTTGCTGCTGCGCCTCTTCTTGGAGAAGCTGTGTGCAGTCATACGCATGAGGAAGGTGCAGGTGGAGTTGGTTCTCGGTAACTGCGGTGACAGTCTTCGACAACTGAATGAGCTTTCTCTCTCTGATCACGGGGAGAGACGCTGCCACGACGACGACCACCATGGCCACAGAAGCTCACACAATTATTTTGAGGCTGCTCTTGCGTCAGGTCGAACTTCTTCTCCCTCATCCCCACCGTCGTCTTCTCCAGCGGTGACAACGCTGCTTTCCTCGTTGCGCGGCGTTGAAGAGATAGCGCTGTGGCTGGAGGTGTATCAGGCGGTGGTCTCTTTTATGTGGGGTGACGGCGGCGATGTGCTGTCGCTCACGTCGTTGTACGTCACCGATAGCTCAGGGTGGTGCGGCGCCATGGATCGTTGCAGGAACGGCTGGCTCAAGAACCCAAAGACGTTGGCGCAGCAGGCGTTCCCGATCCTGTGCTCGAGCGACCACCGCGCATTCTTTACCTCCGTTAGTGCTGACGCGTTACTGTCTTTTTGGTCTTCCTGGTGTGCCTCAGAGACAGCGCGACTGTGCGGCGGAGGCGATTTACTGCCACCGAGATATTTCTTTGGCTTTGATTGCAGCGGAAAGCTGCCGCCGAGCGATGCCGCTGGTTTGGGGGGCGCCCTTGTCGGGGCCGGTGCTGCCGGCGCTGGCGTTGGGTGTGTATGCGATAACGCCGTGCCTCTGTACTTTCGTCACGGTCCATCTGTGGCACGGCGGCTGGGGTTGCGCTCCTCTGCGTACTTACCAGCATTGTACGCCCTCCTCACCGTGCACGATTCCACCGTCGCGACTGCCTCGAAGATGAACGGGATAGGCAGCGAGGTGGCGGGGTCGGATGTGCATCCGCTCGTGACCCGCGCTGCGGCTCTCGTGAACCAGCACTGCGGTGTGCTACATGTGGATTTGCTTTTGGCGTGGTTGGGGGAGAGAGGGGCCCGTGACAAGGTGGTGGGTCCGAAAGGAGCAGAGCAGGCAGACGCGTGCGACAATGCATCGGATCTTGGCTTGGTACTCTGGGAGGCGCAGACTGCACTCGGTGAGGTTTCCACCGAGGAGGCGTTCCCGTCGATGTTTCAGCTCGCGCCTGTCTGGGTCGGTATGTCGTGGAAGTACGCGGGCCCACCGCGTTTGTGGTGCGCTCTGAGCCGAGTAACTCATGACATAGTTGCCACAGAGCAACCGGCGCCTAGCACCACGCCTTCGTATGCCCGCACCGAAACTGCTACACCTCCATACCCGTACTTGACAGCTCTACGGACCGTTCTTAGTCTTACGTATTATCCATCACGACCGTCATCACCAGCGCTACCGCCCGAGCTGCTCTCATTGTCCCTTTCTTGTCTCCCCCTTCGATTGTGTATCGCGAGCGCCGTGCGCTCCTTGTTCAGTGAGTGCGCCATGGCAGAGTCTAGGGAAGATGTCAGCGACCCAGTAGCCATCACCACTCGTGTGTCGTCGGCGCTCTCGCTGGCTGTTCCGCTCACATGCGCTCTGGCGGACCCGCACATTGGTGTTGTGGATGTAGTGGCTGCAGCGGCAACGGCACGGGAAGATGAGGGATGTGATGATGCACAAGCAACTCCGTCGACTGAGTGGTTTCAAGCTTGCCTGACACGCGGCGCACTGGATGATGTGCGCCAGTATGTCAGGCCAGCGGCGCAGCTCACGGCGGTGGCCATCGCTGCGCTGTGGCGCGCTCGACTTTGGACGTGCGAGGTCTGCCTCCGCTTCTTTGTGCTTTTCCTCAGTTATCTGGAGTCGGCATCCCCAAAGCCGGCGCCTCAGTTGTTGTCGCCGCTGTGTATGGTCGGCGAGTCTTCCCTTGACCAGAGGGACAACAATGGTGGCATAGTTATGAGCGAGGGGGACCCGAATAGCGATAAAGTGATCGGGGTGAGCCAAGACGAGGTGGAGGCGTGGTGGCACGCGGTGTCGTGCTTCACAGTGCTGCACTCCCTCACTACTTCCATCTCCCAAGCCGCGAGAAACTCGGTGACAATGGTGGGCGGGAGCGCGATGCCATCGCACGGCCTCTCGAGTATCTTCTCCGGCTGCCTTCCTGACGCGACCTACGGAGCTGCAGACCGGCTCGCATTCATGTCCTTTCTTCGTGGCTATGGTTTGCTGCTCACTCGCGGGAAGGCACGCGATGAGGTGGGTATTGGGGAGCCGGATATCGTGGAGGCTGACACGGAGGTCAAAAGCGGCGGCGGGGAGGCGGCGGCGGCGGCGCACGGGAGGGAGCATTTATCGCCGCTGCCGTCGGTGCTGCCGCCCAGCCGGCTAATGCCTTTGATGAAGCGACTGCAGTGCCCCTTTGCCCTGATGGACGAGGTGGTACACCTGCATCGTATCTTGACTACAATGGCGGAAACCCCTACTCCGTGACGGGAGATGGGGGAATGATGCTAGTCAACACACATTTCAGCCGTTCAGTCGCGTAACGCCGCTGCGACGTCATCTCGGTTTGTGTTTTAATCTGGTAACTCCGTACCCGGCGGGGGACACAACGGCACAAAATATTTCAAAGACACATGCCGCTACTGTCTTGTTCTTTTCTCCGGGGTTTCCTCGCGCTTTTACACATTCCCTGACCACGTCCTCGAATTCCCCTCCTCTTTCATACCCAAATGCTTCACCCTTTGCTGAGATTCCAGCAGGATGCGAGCATGGCGACGAGCAAGTACTGCGTGCCAACGATTGGTTGCGCGATCCTCGGTGCTGCACAGATCTTCATCTGCGTGTCCGGCGTGGTGCGCGTGAACGGGAACGCGCCTTACCGGTACAAGCAGGGGCTGACATCATTCTTCTGCGTGACGCTCAGCCTTGGCACTGCGTTTACGACCGTCGTTGGCTCTGGGGTGGGCTGAGCGTGAATTTCGGGAGCGGTGGCAGCGACCTGTACGGGATGTTTCAGGGCTACCTCGCGCTGTCGACGCTCGTTCGCCGGCTGACTGGGACGATGAGGTACCAAGATCGAGGAGAGTCTGTACTGGATCAAGGGAGATGGTTGAGGAATGGGACAAGCGCGTGGAGGTGGAGAGGGATACCGACAGCAGCACCCTGCTGAACGGCATAGATGAGGCAGAGAAGAAGTGCAGCGTGAACGTTGCCGAGTACGGGTGAGGCTCGATGGTACCACAGCTGCCGGGGTGGTGCAGCTGACGAGTGTCGCTATCTTTATGAACTACACGCTGACGATCGCGGTCAAGGTTGGAGTCCCGCCTCTCGCAGCCGACCCCTTCCTGAGCATTTAGAGCGTGCTCTCCGCGTCGTGCTCCTGCTCAGCACTGCTGCCGTGTTGGCTAGGTGCATCATGACGGAGATTGTGACGGTGTTGAACAGAACGAAGAGCGGCAAGGCGCACAGCGGTTTATCGAGCGCTGTGATTGCAGCGTACCCACTGATGTTTCAATCGCGTATGAGCTGCTCTTTCTACCCGCTGCCGCGGAATATGTTACCACTTCCATTCCGGATGCGTGAGTAGAACTTAATGCAGTCATTCTAGGCCACTTTCGCAATCTTGATCAGTGTGTTTTTCCCAGATCGTGAAGGAGACTCGGTGCGGCGGCCCGAGCGGCAACTAGACCAATGGTCTCACGATGGTGTTCCTGCTCTTCAGCGTGATCAGGCTTGTGGGGCTTGTGATGTTGTTCTCATTCCTGCAGCTGTGGACAGCAGAAGACGATCACTGCTACCGCTGAGAAACACAAAAAGAGCTCCGCAGCGGAACTGGAGAGCGCGAGGAGAGTCGTGGCTCGTGTGCCGCGCCATCCACCCCCCCCCTCCATACTGTGTAATCATCGCTTGCCCCTCTCTCCTCACCCCCGCTTCCCCGCGGCGCCGCCGAGGCGAGGTGCTGGCGCCGGACAACTCCGCCTCCGCCGAGCTGCCCGGTGATAGGTGGCGGCTGTGAGCTGTGGGGGTCACGGGTGAGGCCAGCAGTGCGGATTTCCGCCACTCCCCCGCTCTAGCGGAGCGTGGGGCGAAGCGGGCTCGGCAGTTGACACTGTAATCAAGAACTCACGGCACCAGCTTTTCATTCCCCTCTCTTTTTCTTCTTACCGCTACTCTTGTTCGTGACTGACCTTCTCGATTTTGTATTTTGTGCCCCCCCCCCCCCCTCTCGTGGTTCCTCACCAAGCCCTAGTGTGCTCAATCAGGGCGGATAAAGAAGACGGATTCGTTTGGGAGTGAACCGCGGTATTAGTACGTCGTGTGGAGAGGGATATCTCGCGTCTGTGAGGTCACTTCATCGGGCGGCAATACACGGCATGCTGTCACCACCCCCTTCTCATTCTCTTCTTACTCTCTCCTACTTCGCTTCTTCGTTATTTGACTGCCCTCCTCCGCTGCCACTGCCAACAGCTCAAACATCTGAGGCAGCCTTCCGCCCACCTCACTCTCGTCGGGTTTTCGTTTCCCTAAGCCTGACACGATTCACACCCACCTCTAGATGTCTAGGATGCCACTCTCCGAGGCGAAACTGAAGAGGTGCGCAACACTCCTTAATGACAGACAGCTCGCAAAGGTGCAGTAGCACGACAACTTGACCAAGCGACCCATCGAGGCCAAGGGAAAACAGTCGGACCTCCGGAACGTTCAGGCACTTGCTACGGGAGGGGGACCCAGCAGGGATGAGTACGACGGTCAACTGATGGGAGGGCATACGGTACTGCGTTTGGTGGCACACGGTGCTTTTCTACACACTAGAACCGCACCTACAGAAGCTGAGAGTTTCGAGCTTCGACGAACGGCCGGTGAATGGGGCGCGGGCCATGTGTGCGCACGGCCTGCGGTACATTTTTCGGAAACGAGGTGCCGCGCGAGACGCTCTCTTGCTTGGGCAGGCATTTCTCGCGTCAACCCTCTTTCGGAAAAGAGGACTTGCGCGTGGGCGCCATGACCTTGCCCCAGGTATTAGCTGGCCAGCAACTCCACCCAGAGGCTTGAGCATCACAACTGGGGTGTAGACTCGGATAGCCCTTGCTGACTAGCAGGCCCCCGGACCTTACGTGGGCAGCCTTTCCGTCGCCCTCTACTCACAGAACGCCATTATGGACATGTTGGTCTACGATCACCAGGCGCCCGATAAGCAGCAGAACCAGGAGGTGCATGGTTCGGCGATGGTGACTCGAAGAAGCTTGGTGCGTCTCGACTGAGTAGTCGGCCGACGCAACCGGGGGCTGTTCACCTCGGGCAAATGTATGCAGGATTTGGGGTTGATCCTGCCACCACGCCATACTGCACCGTACGTTGGTGCTGGTCCTGCTCTAGGGACGGGTGTGACGAGGCGGTTGGGAGACAAAGGACAGGGACTGGCAGGTCAAGGTGTACCTGCGTCATTTGCGCAGCCGCCCTCATCGATGTGAAGAAGCTACAATCAGTGGAGTTAGTGCCAGCCAGCGGCGACTTCAGGCAAGGGGGAGGGCTTCGAATACCGAGGCCGGCTCAATCCTGCAGGCATACATGCCGGAGCACCTCCTGCTGCCGAGTGACGCAGTGCCAAGGCTGTTGTGTACACTTTGGAAGCACAAATAGACATGCGAGTGTGGCATTCTGAATGTCTTTATGTTCTCCTAGCCCTACGAAACCCGCGATGACGCGAGACGCCGCAGCGCGGCATCGCAGGGCCCAGCAGCCTCCCTGCCCCTGCCAGCACCGAGCCGCTTTTGGTGCTGACAGGCTCCAGCACCGATAACGCGGGAAAGCCGGAGCGATGCATCGCTGCTGATGTCGGCGGCCAGGCCCCGGGCGGCGCTGCGTCGGCGAAACCTGCAGCGGTGAGCATGTTTGTGCCATCCATGTGATAGGCAGGGTGCCCGCGTGGACCGAGCGTACCTCGCCCGGCTGCGGCTGCCCACTGGTGTGGGGGACCGGAGCCGCCCCCGGGGAGGGGGTGCACCAGGTGGCGGCCGGCACAACGGGAGCGGCTGTGGGTCGACCAGCGGTGTGTGTGTGTAGAGCTTGAGACAGGGGCCGCGCTTGGATGGCTGAGTCGGTGCATTGCTGTGACGCGTCTTTGCAGCTGCTTCGCGCGACGCAGTGGGGGACCCGTGGCAGGCCCGGCGGTGTGGGGTTGCTACTCAGGTTGTATTGCCGAGCAGATGTGATGGAGAAACGAAAAGGTGGGTGTGATTGTTGCTGTGACGGCGAGTTTTGCACTACCACCGCAGGGAGGGTGAGAGAGAACGCGGATGAGGTGTAAGGCAGTGGTGGCGTGCATCGTTCCTGGAGGTGTGCTCAGCTCCCTCTCTTTTCCTCTCTTTGTTTCTCCCACATTTTTTCACTGTGGTCATCTACCTCTCTTCTTCTGTCTAAACCCACGTGCATACACACATGCACACATGCGAATCCATACATACATGGATCAGTACTTCTGCTCGACTTCGTAGGTGATGTGGGAGACGCAGCATGGCTTCCACCGGCACTTACATAGCGGAGTGGTTTCGCCACCACCTTTCTTCTGTTGTAACCTTTCAGAAGCAGTTTGTAGATGATGTCTCTGAGAAGGTAAAGGAGCAGAAGGCCCAGTTTGACCGACACGCCCGCGAAACGAAGGAGCGGGCAGTGCAGCTCCACCTGGATGAGCTGGAAGAGAAATACCTCTGTTGCGTATGCGGAAGAGGCGGTGAAATACGAGAGGACGATGAGCTGGTATACAGCACGTATTCCATGATCGAGTTGCCGCCCCGGGAGATGCTAGAGGCAGCGGTGCGCGAGGAACTTGCCGACGCTGAGATGTCGGACGAACGCATCAAGCAGCAGCAACGCATGCTTACTTTTCGGCAGCGTCGCTCTCAACAGTCCTCTACGAAGCCAGCAGCCACGTACGACAGTGGCACCAGCAGTGATTCCTCCTCTGACGTTTCCGTTGCACCATCTGGCGGGCGTCCTGAGAGAACGAGGAAGGGAAAGCACCAGCGAAGAAAGCATAGGTCTTCTCAGCACAAGCGGGCCAAGTCATCCTCTCAACGCCATGTGGTGTCTTGGCCGCGGCGCCAGCGTGAAGAGTCAGAAGGCCAGCACTTCGACTACGATGTCCGAGACAAGCACACCACCCTCGACACCTCTAAACCGAACACTCAAAAGTCGCTTTCTTCGGACAATCCCCCCGCACGCTCTGTAGCAGCATGTAGTGGTGCGATGGCGATCCAGACTTCGGACATCGCGGTGATGGACCCCGATATGGTCGGTCCGCTCGATGTGCGAAACACGGTTTACAAGATTCAACACGCGGTGCTGCACAAGGAGGCCCGTGTGCGCCGCAAATCTGTAGTGGTGCACAAGGACAAGGGTCTGATGACGATTGAGGAGTCGGAGATCGAGATGTTTTCGCACTTTTTTCAGCGCCCAGTTCACGGGTATTTGTGCACGGCATGCTACACGTGTGCCCGACGTCGCCTTGACACTCTCACGCAGCAGATCCGTGCCATCCTCTTTAAAGCAGAGCATCCGATTCTACGCCGGTTGCCGGCTAAAGAGCTGGAGGCTTTGATGACTGGCAATCAGGTACCAACTACCTTCATTCAGAGCATTTTGGCCGTTCAGAGGCGGTGGACTCGGCTCACGGACGAGCAGCGGATGGAGTTGCATCGCGCAGAGGCCGGCGCAGGTCCGGCGCAGGGTCCCACCCGTGCTTTTGCGGCCGAAGAACGCGCGAGGGGGACGTCGCAGGAGAACGACGCGACGACCCTGATGACAGCTTTGCCCGACGAGAGCATCCTGATCCTCCGTGAGGAGGTGCGATGTGGCGCCTGCCAGCGCCGCCTGGCGTGCTTTTTCGAGCCCAAGTCCGTTCTCTTTCTCTGCCAGTTTTGCACTGCCCGAGATCGCTTTTACCGCGAGCACGCCGTGTGCATCAACGATGAGGCAATGCCTCTGGCTCTGACGCATCTCTTGCAGAGTTTGGCGCTCTACTACCGTGGCACTCATCAGCAAATGGAGCTCCGCCAAGCACCGCTGTCAGCCATTCCAGAAGCACAAACTGACTTATTCCCACTCACGAAGATTATGCGTGAAACAGAGGGTCTGTTTGCGTGCCAGGCCCCGGCTGTCGCCAACGCCGATCTTCAGGGCTGCCAAAGGGTTGCCGAGGTGGAGCCGACGCTCAGCGCTGAAACCTCCACGCACGGTACTGAGGTGCCCGTTGCAAGGCCATGCACTTCAGCGGCCTCAACACGCTGGGTAAGTGGGTCGGCAGTACCACTTCAGGAACTGCGCGAACGGGTTGGAAGGACGATGATCAGCCTATTCGATGGAGTCCAGGTGGAGGGGTCGGGAGTGAATCTTTTCAAGAACACTGCTTCGGCGTCCTCTGCATCCAGTGTTTCGGATCTGTTCCAGTCTGCTCCAGTACCGCAGCCGCCGCTCTTACCAAAGGACGGGAGTTCGGTTGGGCAAGGTGGCGCGCGTGCCGCAGAACATTTGATGGGCAATGGCAGCACAGCAGCATCGGCACCGCCTGCCGCCATTGTATAGGGCCAAGAGGGATGCCTGGAAAACACAGCTGCGGGATCGTCGCCCATGGCACATACTGCGGACTTCTCCGAAGCTCAAAGCCCACACTGGGGCAGCTTGTTCTGAAGGTGATAAGACTCCTTCCACTTATGCACTATGGTGATAGCGGCAAGCATTTCTGTGTAGCGCTTACGAAGGTTGCTTGCCTCTGTTGGCTGCGGTTGCGGTCTTTGTCGTGCTTAGCTGGTGCGGGCTCATTCTTCAGGCAGTTTGCGAAGTCTCTGGCTCTTTTTTCATCCCCCACTCTTCCTCTCTATGCCTTCCTCCTCCGCCATTTTAGGGGCGTCTCGTAGGGCAGTCGTCTTTTTGTTTCAGGTGTGTGTGCCAGTGAGGAGGGGGTCAGTAAAGGGGAGAGGCTCGAGTCTGCAGAACCGCCTCCCTCTTTTCCTGTGGGAGGTGTTTACTCTCGCCCTCTCCTTTTTTCTCTTGTTGCGAACGTCGGTAGCTTTTGACGCTATGCGATGCGTGCCCGTGCACATCCTCCTCGCCTCTTGTTTGCGTTCTTCTCATCCACTGGTTTTAGTGTTGACTTTGGTTGCCGCACTTCGTGCTTTTTGCGCGCGCGCGTGTTTTTCCTTGTCTGACTCTCTTGCTATATTGGCCACGACAGGTGTTGTGGCTTGATCCAGTTTGCATCACCGCTGTCTGCGTCCCGTGGGCGAGTGTCTACCGCGAGCTGCCCACCCACTGTGCCCAGTCCCTACCACCCAAGATGCAATGAAAACAAGAGGCTCAGCTTTATAGGATCACAGGACACGTATGTCAATGACACACAGGTAGATGCGCTCCTTTCCTCTTGATGGGCGGCAATGTCACGAATGAAATATTGGCAGATTCGAGGTATACACCAGCAAACCCGCAAAGCCGGAGGGGCCTTACGTGCGTGGTAGGAGGGTGCTTCTGATGAAGGGTGTAAAGCTCTACACACACACTCAGTTGCACACGCACATTTGCTTATGGGCTGGGTCCTTCGTGGCGATCGCCTTTCTCCTTCGTGATGTGGATACATTCAACAGAGCCTTCTCTCCTACCTTCTCCTCCAGCGCTTTCTTTTTTGCCTGCGCTTCTCTGTTCATGCCGATTTCGTGGTCTCTCTCTCTCTCTCTCTGTGTGCCTCCATCCCAGCCGGTGAGTCGAAAGGCCCTCTGCATCGCCATGAGGGACTCGCCCAAGAGGGAAACTGGGCAGCAGTTTCTGCCTCTCAGGACACGATCGCTCACAAAACATTTTCTTTCTCGGCAAACGAAACAGCACACCAAAAACAAGAAGCATTGTGAACTCTAGGGAGTCTCTGGCAGTGTCTCGGCACCCCCTCCCTCAATCTCAATCTCGCTCTCTCGCTGCTTCTACCGATTCTTCCGCGAAGTACACACTCGCCGACGAGCCGTGACAACTCTCTAAATGCCTAACACCTCTCCACGACTGTTTCCATCATTTCCTTCCTCTCACGTTTTCTTCAACATTCCCACGCGCGCGCTCTCACTCTTGGGGGGCGGAGGGGGAAATCACGCTGTGAAAGCCAACAGAAAAGCCTAACACAAACGATTGCCATCAATCATACTTTCTATATCGCAGCGAGTGGAGGAAGAAACGAGTTTTGACTTGTGCTCGAGTATAAGTCCTTGTAACTCTCCCTTTCCCGCTACATACGCACGCACCCTTATGCTGCTGTTGTTTTTTCCCCTTCTTCCTATCTACCTCGCTGCACGCACGTCGCTATACACACGCGCAAAACACGTCCACACCCGTACCTCCCCCCCCCCCCCCCACACCCACACACCCACACACATATATACACACAGGCAGAGGTGATACGTGCAGCCTTCTCAGCAGCGGGAAACCCGAGCTGGAAAGGAAAGATAGGGCACGGCTTTGACGATTAAGTCGAGCGACGTCCCTCTTACAGTCGTTTCTTTTGTGTTTCTTCGCTTGGTTGCATTGAACGTCTATTACGATGTCACAAAACGAAGGGAGCATCCCGCATCAGCAGGCGACTGCCATGAAGAAGCTGCGCTTCGACGACTCTCTCTCCACTGGGATAGGTAGCAACTCCGAAGCATGGCTAGCTGTCACCGACTGCAGCGCCACAAGCGCACGCTCGGCTCTCAAAGCCTCCCCTACCGGCACCAATCCTTCGTACCTCGTCTCCTCCCTGCGACGCACATCAGAGGCGGCAAGCGCGCACAGTGGTGTGCACGTGCAACTTAACCCGAACGCGGAGGTCATCGAGCATGACGGCAGCGTCACTACTCTTGATGCTGCAATTATGGAAGTCACACACCCGGTCACAGCGGTTGAGAAGTCTGCCGGCGAGGTAGCAAACTTCCTGGCTGACGTGGGTGCTTGTATCGCAGCGACTCCGAGCTGGAGCGTGGGATCTCTGGGTGCGTCGCTCGGCTCCTCGCTGAGGGTTCCTGTCGATGTAGTGACAGCAAGTGTTGCCTCAGCTTCACAGGCCGCTGGTGAGGACCCCTGCGAGCGCTTTCGTTCCCTACTGCTGCAGCTCTCCAGCCTCACCTTGGAACATCGCCCAAAGGATCCGGAACAGTACATTATTGACCACCTGAAAGCACGGCTGCTGTCGAGCACCGTGTCCGCCCGTGCCTCACATACAGGTGGTACGACGACAGGTGAAGAGTATGGACAGCTGGCAGGTGCCACGGAGGCCACGGCTGCTGCCGGGAGACCGGGCGCGACCCTCCCAGAGCGCAGCAAGGAGACGAGCACTGCGACTCTATTAACGCTGCAGGGTGATACAGTGGTAGAGCGCCTGGCAAACAACGCTATACTGAGCGAAGTTGCTCGCGCGGTGATGATGCGCTTGGCGGTGCAGCTCATAAGTGCTCAGCCCGACGACCCGGAGGACTTTCTATGGGCTCGTCTAGAAGCACGCAGCTTCAGCGAAGACGTGACGCACGATGTAGCGTTCTCCGCCGGTGGTTACCCAGTTGTGCGCCCCGAGGACCCGACGCAGGTGAGCCTGCTAAAGGATATTCCAGTGACGTCCCCAGGCTACGTGGTAGCAACGGGTCTGCTGCCGCTGCTCTTTGCAAGAAAGCCGGTGGACCCAATCATCTACCTTTTTTATCACATTGGCAGTCGCGCACGTTCCAGCGCTGCCCAGTCGGTGCACTCCTCCACACGGCACCTGCACTTCGATGATGAGGAGGAGAACGGGTTTGATGCCGAGAGCTGCACCTCCCGAGAGTTTGATGATGACAGCAACTTCGCAGCCGATGACACCGCCGAGGTGGGCAGCGCCGGTGGCTCAATCTCAATGATCCCTCTTCAGCGGAAAGGCTCTTTGGGCAGTCTATTCGACAGCGCGGCTTCGCCCACCGCGCAGTTGCCGCGCCGCCGCTCGGATCGGTCAGACAACGTGCGTCATCGCCTGTCCCAGAGCGCGGCAATGCCTCGCAGCGGCAGCACACGGCGCAACACGACGGGTGCAACGCGCACGTCGCGGGACACAACTGCTACACAGCCCCTTCCGAAAGAGCTCGCCGCCCTCAGCGGGGGTAGCTCGGCGCAGAAGCGCGTTAGTGTTGCACAGCAAGATGGGAAGCAGCGTTCGCCGGTGCACAGCCATCATGACAACAGCGCCGGGTCGGCGGCTGATATTGGCAGCAGTGCCCCTCGACCCCAGCGAATTCCCTCAGGTAGTGCTGCCGCCAACACGCTGCACTGCATCGAGTCCGACGAGCGCGTGCGTGTGTGCAGCGAATTCGAGGTCCTGCGCCTGCGCGAGGAGCTGCGGCTCGAGCGTCTGCAACACGAAGTCCGCACCCTCACACGAGAGTGCGAGTACCGCAAGCAAGTGGCGCTCTTGAACAGAACAGACCGCATGGCCGACCGTGCCGCTGCCATGGCGCAAGAGGCACTCGAAGAAGCGCACAAGTACCGGGCCTTCCTGTGCGCTCAGATTGACCAACTAGAGGTGGAGCAGCAGCGGCAACTACGACTGGTTTCGCAGCACTTGGGCCAGCCGTCGCCCTCTCTCTCTGCTGCGGGGGTGTCCCAGCTTCCATCACCGATCTCAGGATACCGTCTTGGTGCTGAGGCCCCGTTGCGGTACGCGGAGTCGCAAGTGCCAAGTGAGCTGGATATCTTGAAGAAGCAGGTGGAGCTGCTCACAATGGAGCAGGTACGCGCACGGAGTATGGGGTATGGCGTGACCCCTGGCTACGCGGCAGCCGCTCCGCACACAACGTGGCTCCCTATCTCTGTGGCGGGGGTCACCGAGTCGGCACGTGCGTCCTACATAAAGTAAACTCCGTCTCTTTCTCTTCCTGTCGTCACCCACAGACAAAATACCGCGAGGACATCGATGATGTCAAGCTTGTGCGCGCAGCGTGGGGGAGTGGAGGCGGTTTGAGCGCCTTGTGAGGACTGCCGATCACGGAGTTTCTCAGCGTGTAGTTTGGCTCTGGTGTATGTGCGTTTTCCTGACCATGCTTGGCCCAGTCGACCGCTGCTCCTTTTTGCTGTCCCCGGCGGCCAACACGCGCGTTGGTGGTGCGAGCAGGTGAGCAACAAAGAAAGTGCGAAACGAAAGAAGACACATGTTAGTGTTGTTTTGTTTTTCAACGCCTTATTCGACCACGAGCGAGCCGACTAACATAGTCCTACAGCCCCAGCTACCCTACCGCTGGTGTACTGCGGCGATGCCAAGGAACCAGGCCCGCTAGCACCGCTTTGCGTCACACAGCCCCATTGCAGTTCCACCCCATACAGCACAGGCTAGGCCCAGGATTCAGCTCAACATCACCGCAGTGCAGCAAGAACAAAGAAAAACAGTAGGCGAATACGTAGATTCGCTGAATCGTCAACAGGATGCGCAGTGAGCTAATACGAGCGTGACCATGACTGCACGTCTCTTCGACACAGCGCTTGCCCAGACCTGTCGGCCTGCGCCAAGCAAAGAGTGGGAGCGACGAATCGTACAGAAGCAAGTACAGTGCGCCTCGCCTTGGGTCGGCCGC
The DNA here is from genome assembly GCF_000002845.2 of Leishmania braziliensis MHOM/BR/75/M2904. Lineage (NCBI taxonomy): Eukaryota > Euglenozoa > Kinetoplastea > Trypanosomatida > Trypanosomatidae > Leishmania > Leishmania braziliensis. The sequence continues at coordinate 775,510 of NC_009326.2, forward strand.
TTTCCCACTCCTGCGGCGTTGCTATTATATTTCGCCCCCCTCCCCCTCTTCCTTGTAGTTGATCGATAATGTGTTTTCTTTCTCCGTTGATTACCATCCCTCTTCTCCCTACTCAGCATGTCTTACTTTGCGGGAGAGGCCTTGCTTTAGTCTACCGGCCATTGCTTGCTCGTTGCCGGCGCTTCGGCACACCACGATGCGTAGACGCACGAAGAATTTGTTTGGTGGGTTCACATGGGCGTATGTAGGTGGTAGTGGTGGTGTGTGTGCGTACGCTGTTGTCACTTTCTTCTGTGTCTTTTGATTTTTATTATTCTTTGAGTGAAGTGCACAAACACCTCCACCACCGCAAAGCACGACTGTGCAAGTATCTGCGTGCTGCGAAGCAACTGTACCACGAGCACATGACTTCCTACACGGGCGCTTGGTTAGTGGGCGCTGGTGATGCAGCAAGAGATGGTTAGCCCGCCGAGCGTGCGCCGCCGTATTCTCGCCTCCTCATGCGCGCATTCCCCTTCTCCTCAGTGGTACGCCTCTCCTCTACAACCGTCCTGCTTCTGGGCAGCTCATCTCTGCCCTTCCTTTCGTTTCCACCAGAAGTGAGCGACTTTGGGGTTTCTGGTTCCTTTCCCATCCGGTCGACGAGGTCGTCAGCTCCCTTCAACAACAAGTAGTGAAGATGGGCCTCCTCACCCTCGAGCAAGCGCTGGGCGTGATGCAACACTAACATCAAAAAGCGTGCATGTCCCTCGGCTAAGGACCGATGAGGTGGGTGACGCCGCCTCTTACCTCGCCTGTCAGGCCAAGAGTACGCTGCATCCATAGAAGCTGCAGCACGAGCGTACTCAGGCAATTTGGGGGTGTGAGCAGAGCGATCTGATCAGCGACGACAGGCGCAAAGGGTGCAACATGCTTGTAAAGAGCAAAGCCCCTTCCCTTAGTTACTCCTCTCGTGCATCTTTGCCTTCTTTACCTGAAGGACAAGGAGCGAGACGCGGCCAACCTCGCTGGGCTGTGGTGGTCGTGGTGCAGCCCAGGGAAGAAAGAAGGCGACTCGGCAGAACTCGCAAACTTTCGAGTTTGTGTCTTTCCAGGAGACTAAGAGGGGGCCTTTGGTGGGCTCGTCGAGAGGCTTCCAGTGCTCCTCTGTCCACCTGCAACGAAAGGGGCGTACCTCAACCATCTGCTGCGCGATGTGTCGAGAGCGCAGGGCGGCGTACTCAAAGGTCGCTTCTAGCGAGGACGTCTTTCAGGGTTTCTTCCGCTACCCTGCAGAGTGGAGCTGCTTTGATGGCGGCTCCCTACGTCGTCGCAATCTGCAACGCCAACGGTGAGCAGATTGATGCCGCGGATATGGCGAATACCGAAGCTTGAATCATGGAGCTCGTGCCATCGGTGACCGATTTCGCAAAGAGCCCGAGATGCCAAGGCCGTGGTCGAGACAACGCTCAGGGTGGGCAGAGTCGGCAATGGTGGGCGTGGCAGCCAAACACCCTGGAACCGCAGCGGAGGCGAGGCTGCCGATGTGAGTCCTCCAAGACGAAGGCACCGCTCCTTGCATCAAGAACACTGCGATCCCTCGTGAGCGAAGAGGTGGATGCACGACCGCGATTTACCGTGAAGGTGAAGGCAACCCCCTCGCCGAATGTGCTGCGACGGAAACTGTGTGGAAAGGGGGGGGGGGGAAGTTTCACTACAGGTAAAGTCAACAAAAGGTAAAGATGGACTCTACTCTGCCAGCCCTACTTGCCGCCGCGCTCTGTTTCGACTGTGTTGTAACTCAAGCGCCGCGCACAGCAGCGGACACCTATCGGTTTCTCCCGGCTCCTACGCCACCACTGGATATCCCTGGCGTCGTTGAGGAGGGTGAGCAGGAGGGAGGGGGGGGGAGCTCTGGAGTTGCGCCTCTCTGCCGCAAACGCTCGCTGCGCATTGGACAGATCTCACAGTGGTGCTCTGCAGAGATGCCCGCCAGGAACGTGGCGGTGATGACGGGAGGCTTTTGTTGCTGCTCGGCTTGTCGCGTGTTTTTTTTTTTGCGCTAGCTAGTCTAGTCGCGTGTGTGTGTGTGGTGTGCCGAGTCGATCGCTAGACGACTGCGAGTTTTCCTGGCGGAAGTGCACCAGCCTTTACTGCCACGTAGCCAGTTTTGGAGGCAAATCTGGGGACTGCTCGAATGGCGCCTTCCACAGGAAGCTGCCGCAAAGACGCCAGCTTGGAAGGCGGGAGCGAAACCGATAGCAGAAGAATTGACGAGTTTCCCCGCAAGGTCATGTGAGCAGAGGAGACGCTCTTGCAGGTCGCAGCCTCTATTACGTGTGAAAGGCAACCTTTCTGGCGGCATTGGATGACGGAGTCGACAAGGCGTTCACCACATGAGCGGTGGTGAATCGAGTCGATCGTCCAGGACTGGATAGAGAAGCCAGGCCATCGGTGGGCAGCAACCATACGCATTTACCACCCTCCGAGACGGGGCCCTTTGGCGGGCCGCTTTTGTTTTCTCTCTCTCTTATCCTGACTGCAGACGACGCAGGGCTACCCGCGACAACATAGCAGAGGTACACCTGTGCTCGGCGTCGAGAGCGTAGGGCACGTCTGAGACGGCCAGGGAATCACAACGAAGGACTGGCGCTTTTAACACGAGTGGCAGGGGCAGTGGTGCTGGGGCTTTACTATCAGGGCGAAGAGCTGCAACTTAACATAGTAATCCTCTCCCCTCCCTTCTCTGCCTCTAGGCGAGAATGCCATAGCGGATACAACAACCTCCTGTCAGGGCAATCCACATTCGCAGCCGAAGGAGAGGCACGTGCATCCCTGATGCCACGCCATATTTTGACTGAATTGGTCCCCAGGAAGAGGACGTGGTGGTGTCCCCACGGGACTGGTTGATTGACTAGACTTGTCCTCCCCACGTGGCCCAACTGGCTTGGACAACAGTCACCCTCCCGACACACACACACATGCACACACACACACGATCCGGCAGCAGCACATCCGTTAACTGTGCAAGCTGAAAACGATGCGAGCAGCGCTTTTTGGAACTAAACATCGCGTCAGCAGCAGTTACGTTGGTGAGCAGAATGCACAGGACCAGAGGCTGCAAGTGGTCCAAGCGCGCGAAGGCGGGATCCAACATCAAGACGGCCCTCCTCAATCTTCAGCTCTGCACAAACGTGCGCGAGAGAATCGATGTGTCGGCGTATCCACAATGGAGAGCAGCACAATCCGCCACTCACCGATGCGAGGAAGAGCAGCTGTTCAACCCGCCGTCTCACCCTCCCCCCTAATCGACGAATCCCAGTGCGGACGCGCGAACACCTCGCCGAGAGCCTCATCTCATCTCTTTAGCTAGACATGGGGTGGTTGTTGGCGGCAAGGGCGGGTGATACCGAGCAGCTGATGCCGAGGGACATCAGCTTCAGCGCGTCCCCGGGCCGGGCAGCGCCAACGGTGCGAGTGAGCATGACCGTTCGAGGGGGCAAGGGGTGTGCGGCTCAGAGGTCCATACGCGTTGCTGTCCCATCTCCTCTGCGAGGATTCCCTCAGTGTTGTGACAGTTTGTGGAGAGGCGAGGCCTGTGGAAAGTTCTGTTCGCACGACTGGGGCTATTCAAGGACACGGCACGCGCTGCCCTGCGCTTGTCAAACCCTAAAGCGGCGCTCCTGTCGGTGCGCAGGAGGGGGGGCCACGCTGCCGGGCACCCTCCAGAGGCAATTGGGCTATGGCTGCCATCTCACGGCAGAGGTGCTAACCGCACTGGACAACGCGGGAAATCCCCTCCTCATGCTGAGCACAGCGCCATGAAAGCGCCGCAGGCGTGGAAACTGGGGATACCTTTAGCAGCGCTCTAAGCCGAAATTCGCCGCTTGCATGACAAGCCGCCGGTCCAAATGCCTCCACCCACGAAGTGGCCGTTTAATTGGCAGCACACCGACACCCGTCGACCTCGGCGCCGTTCACCCGTTGCCGGTGGCCCATGAGGTAGACTCGGCGCTATGGCCGTTTTGTGGGCACATCGCAAGCGATGAAGCTCGCAACACTTATGCCGGGGGCGCGTGAGCCGCGCGTTGGCAATGGGCACGCTTGAGGCCGTGCGCCACCGCATACGGGCACAGGTTTCCCAGCGGCCGTACAGGGTGTCATGGAGGTTTTTCTGCCAAAGGTGAAGGGAGGGCGGCGGATGGGCACCGAGCCGAACCTGAACTCTATCATGCGCAAGGAAGAGCTCCCACCATCGACGAACCCCGTGAGGCTAGAGCGCAGACGAGGGATACGGTGCGTTGCGTACATGATCCAAGTACGCTTTGGGGTCTTTTACAATGCCCCTTCGCTCTCCGAAGCGGTTCGTGATTACTTTTTCGGCTGACCTCTTTGAGGGGTATCTGCACCTAAAGACACTGCCAACAAGTGCTCGATGGAGCGTGGTCGTGGGTCATGGTGTCATGAACATCATCGTGGACACTCTGACTGACACGATCACCTTCACTTCTATCGGCAACCTAGTGATTGCCACGAGGGAAGGCTAAGAGCAAGTTCTTCTTTCAGCCGTACGAACAACCCTCACCCATATTCGGCAGGCGAGCTCTGCTGGCATCCCCAGACAGGAGCGGTGTTGCGCGCAACCAGGTACAGAACTGCTGCAGGCGGAACAAGAGGAGCAACCCTCTTCGTGGAGGGAGTCTTTTGTGGGACGGTGGTGAGCAAATTCGAGTTTCAAACTCGAAGCGGCGAGGTCCGCTGACGTCAGCGATGCTCGCCGCAGCATTCGACGACGATGAATCCTGCCAGTCCCTTTCTTTGTTGTTCGTTCACCACTGTTGAGAGCGCATCGTTGTCTACCGCCCGATAGATCGGGGCAGAGAACACGGGACTCACGGCTTCCGTACCCGGACCCTTTAAAGTACGAGGCCTCGTGCAGGATGGAGGGTTGCCGCCCATTCAGAGCCCGCGTGATGGCCCGATCGCTTCTGAGACGCGACGTTGGCTACCACGTCGGGGCGTATGTGACTCCCAGTCCGCCTTACGGACGCTTCGGCTGAGGTCTGGGGGGTGCCTGGACTCGCTGGCGCACCGGTGGGGGGGGGGGTTGTCGGTGCCACCAAAGGTGGGTGCACGACCTTGAAGGCGAAGACAGCACCCCCATCGCCCAATGAAACCCTTCACGACGAAGCATTCGATGCCCGCGGAACCTGCGGCAGCATTGGAGACCCTCAGGGTGCTTTTCCACCGCTCTCCGGAAGAGGGTCAGGAGCGGGGCTGTGAGGACCCACACCCACAGCGCCATTGTGTGGGCGCAGCAACGACAGAGAGCGGCTAATGCGGGATCGGACGAGGATACGCCTTGGACACTCTGCCTCAGTGTACGCATGCCCCTTTTCCACAAGAAGAGCCCACAGGTGAGATTCTTCTCTACGTGGCAGGTAAAGCCAACCACCACCCCCGATGACCTCTCCCGCAACGTTGAGACTAACGACTCCGCACCGACAACCGAGCCCCCCCCCCCCCCCCCCCGGGGACGACAACCTCAGACTTCCGAGGTTGCAAAACACCTCTTCATCATCCCCCGTACAAGTCATCTAGCGGACAAGGGAAGCGGAGAGGCTACCGATAGGGGGGAGGGGGGCGGTGTATCCCCGAGGCCGCAATGGTCTCATAGTAGCCCACAAATTCATCGCACAACCGAAAGGGGGGCTCAATGGCCCCCAATGTGTGCTACACAAACCAGTGAAACGATGCGAGACGTATGCGAGTGGCGTTTCTGCTCCACTTGGCACGCCCTTCAGTCTCCTCCTCCCCCCATGTCCCTCAACGCCTTTTCCACTTCCAATCAAGGACATGAACGAGAAACAGAGGCAACAACAGAAAAGAAAAGCTACAAGACGGGTACGTCGATGACCTAAGAGCAGAACGAATGCCAGCGAAACCACTCGCGCATCTCTACAAGGTAATTCATGGGTGTCCTCTTGCATGACTGTGTGAGGCATCGCCCCTTTCCCGGAGACTGGATGTGCGCGGGTGTGTGTGGCGGGGTGGGGTGGGGCGAATGCAGCAGTGAATGTCGCAAAAAGGGTGGAAGTCCCTCGAGCGCTTTGCAACGCCTCAACACGAACAGGTGCACCCAGCCAGTCTTTCTTTCTCCCTCTCCACCATAAGCCACCGCCGTCGACTGCGCCGGCTGGTCTAGTGCTCGCTATCGTCGCTTTCTCTCTCTACTCTGCCCCTTGTTTTCATGTTCATTACCGCGGACGCATACGTCTACATCCCCCAACGCCGACCCTGTTGGTCAGCAGCCTGTTGTGTCAAAGGTGCCACTCCAGCATCCCTGCGTGTAGTTTGCTTGTTGATTTGTTTTCCTTTGCGCCGTTACTGCTCGGTTGAGGTTTTCCGCTACATCATGAGGCTCTATGGCTTGCTGATTCTGAAGCCCTACCCGAAGGGGTTTGAGAAGGACCCGGTCATCTGCTGTAGCGCTGTCGACGTCAGCTCCTTTGGTTTCTTCCAGCGCAGCTCTGCCCGCGAGTTCATTGTGTTTCTCTCCCGCACGGTGGCTAGGCGGGTAGCCCTCGGCGCCAAGACGCAGATAACAGAAAATGGGAATGTTGTGTACGCATATGCGACGCTGGACGGTCTCGTGGCAATCGCGGTGAGTGATATCGAGTACAACGCTCGTGTCGCCTTCACACTCCTGACGGAGTTGGTGCCGCAGTTCCAGCAGACGTTCCGTGGTAAGTACGAATCCGTGGGGGGCAAGGCCGATGAGTTTCTGCACTGGCCTTACCTCAACGAGACCCTGGAAAAGTATCAGAGGCCAGAGGAGGTGGACAAGATCCTGCGGATCAAGCGTGACATCGAGGACACAAAGGTGATTATGTACAATGCAATCGACCAAATTATCGAACGGGGGCAGAAAATCGATGACCTAGTGGCGCAGAGCGAGGATCTTGGCATGGCTAGCAAGACATTTTACACCCAAGCGAAGCAGACAAACTCAGGGTGCTGCGCCGTACTATGATGTGGAAAAGAGGGGCCCACTGCTGTTGGTGAGGAAATAACGCAGCGCGAAGGAGCGCAGGTGGAAGGCGCCGCCCAAGTTGTCTTTGCTCGAAACGGCAAGTAATATACGTGCCTGTATGATGATCGCTTGGCTTTCTCTGTTTTCCTTCTTGGAGGGAATCAGGCGTGACCGTGACAGCTGTGGCTGTCACGCGTTGTATTTGAGGTTGGTGCCTTTTTCTTCCTTTTACTTCAACAGTTTTTTCTTTCCTTTTTGTGCTTGATTATGTCGATGTTGTCTGCTGATGCGGCGTTGATCAAGAATGCTGTGCGTGTGCTCATCTCTCTCTCTCTCTGTGTCTCTGTGCGTCGCCTCCTCTCAGCTTTTGTTGGTTGATGACCCCTTTCTATCCCCCATATACGCGAAAAGTCACCTGGAGAGGGTTCCCTAGGCGCCCCTCCCTCCCTCCCTCCCTCCTTCCCCTGCCATCAACTTCTCTCCACATGGGACTTGGATCGTGTTGGGTGACATATTTACAGCCAAGTCACGCTCACACACTCACCAATGCACGCGAGTGGTTGAATCAGGTGGAGAGGAGGGAGATGTGTTTTCGTGATCCCCTTGTACACCTGCGTCGGCTCAGACCATCGTGCGCTGCGCTGAATGTTGATCGTGCCTGTGCAGGTGGGAAGGGACTGCGGCGCTACAAGACCCAGCATGTGTCTTTGTTCTTTGCCCCTTGTGTGGTGTGCAGAAAAGGGGAGGGGGATGCGCGGCTCAACCCGAGCAGAGGTGGGAAAAAGAGGACTCGAGATGCAGGTGACGGTCGCTTTCCGCGCGTAAATTCACCTCTACTCCCATCCCCTCTTCCTCGCCCCTTTCATATTGTGTGCATTATTCCTCTTATAGTGCTCCTCCTCTGGTTGCTTTCCAATCAGCTATTGATGCTCTTTAAAAAGGGAAAAAATACACGAAGGAGCTTAGCAGGTCGCGGCGGCGTGGATTCTCTCTCGAGGGGCATAGGCGCGCTGCTTTGAATGGAAGAGGGTGAGGCCAGAGACCCGTGTAACCACCAAGCCCGCTCGGCACGTCCCAAGGAGGACCTCTGCATCTTTGCCAGACTCTCTCAGCCCTTCCCTGCTGTTCTGTCAGAAGAAACCCTGCCTGAGTATTGCGTTTTTTTTTTTGCACCAACTTACCTACATCCGTGCCTCAGTCTCTCTTTCTCTCTCTCTCGTGTGTGTGCGTGTCTTTCCAATCTTCACCATCATCTTTCTATCGCCCTACGCTCGTACTCTGTGCCGTTCCCCTCTACCGCACAATGGCTCACACACGCACGAATATGCATGAAACAATTTGCTCCACAGTCAAGGGAATGGAGGTCTGCTGCGCATCGACGCGTTCACCCTCGCTGCTTGACTGTAGGCCAGCTGAGGCACGCGTGGTGGCCCTGTATGGCAATGGGTTGTTCTACCGAAGTAGGTGAGGACGCGGGGTCGCTAGGGCACCAGCGCAGCGACGAGGAGTCGGAGTTTAACGAGGGAGACTGGGAAGAGGGGGAGGAGCAGGACGACGAGTTCAGCGACGAGACTCAGGAGGGAGAGGAAGAGGAGGAGGAGGAAGACGAAGTCGAGGAGGAAGAGGCGGAGAAGGAGCGCCGCTCTAGCGGTTCTTCCGATGGAGACGAGGACGCGGACTCCGAGGGAGCGAAGGGGAGGCAGGAGCAGGAAGGCCAGGAAGAAGGCGATAGCGGTAGTAACGGCGTCTTGGAGGACGACGTCAAGACAGTGCCGCCAGTTACCACCGCCATTGGCAATAGCGGCACCTTCGGTGCAGCATCGCTCTTCGCAGATCTGTCGGTGGGCGCGGGAAGTAAGGGCAGCGTGTTTGGCACTCTTGCCACCTCTGTCGAAGTGCCTCCGTCACCACAGCTACCAACTGCGCCTTCGGCATTCTCCGCTTCTCCCTTGGCAACGGCGCCGCCGCCTCAGCCATTTTCGGCAAGGACGACAAACCCTTTTCCCGGCCCCATTGCGTTGCAAGAGCAGAAGCCGTTAAACGCCGTCCCGGCCTCCCCCTTCCAGCCCGCCGTGGCATCAGCTGCAGCTTTGCAGCAGCAGCAAGACACTATCACGGGCTCCCTTTACTTTGTGGATTTCGAACGGTCGCTTGGACAGAAGTTGTCAAGCAGTGAGTGGCACCGCGCTCGCAGCAAGGATGAAGAGACGCAGGACGTGAAACGCGCCCTGGCGCGGTACGACCTGGTGTTGCCAACCGATAAGTTTGATGAGCAGATCGAGAAGGCATTGTATGGGAACTGAGCACGCCTACCGGGTCTCTTGCGCGTGCCTGCGTAGAGGCGTTCTCGCACGACGACGTGGCAGGGAAAGGCGAACAGCATGGTGTGTTGAATTGCTGCTTATGTGTGCTTGTTTGTTAACTTGAGGGTTTGGCTACCAAAGTGCGATGCCGACGCATAGTCGTTGCACAACGCCGAAGCGAAAAATGACAACACACACGACTTGCTGCCTCCCAAACTACATGGCCGACAAAGCTGCGATGTGAATGTTCATGTTCCACCAGCTCAGCGTGCATTGAACGGCTCCCTTTCTCCTGCCTCCCTTCTCCGCCCCGATACGGAGGAACTTCTCTCTCCTAATACCATGATGACACAACGCCACTGACTTTTCGTTCGCTTTCTTTTCCCCAACAAGTTGTGCATTCCCTTCACCTCAAGATCTTATTACTTTCACGCAGCGATCGCCACGACTGGGGTACGCTTGCGTATCGCCATCAAAAGGGGGACAGCAAGCCACACACACACATACACACACGGGGACATAAATTCGCAAAAGGGCCACCATCAGTGCATCGCTGCCGTCTCGATTAGAGTACACCTTTTTTTTGCTTCTGTTCTCTCTTTCTAACATTTCTGTTTTGTTCTTTTTTCGCTAACGGTTGTTGCTGCGCCTTGTCTATCGCCGCATGCCTTCGCCCTGCCCTGAAGCACTCGGAGAAGCTAGTCGTAGGATTGGATTCCTTTAGCAGTGCTGCTTGCCGGTGTCCCACGGGTTGGGCACGACTCGAAAGACTTCCGAGCGCTCTCTTTGTGAGGCCGCTGTTACTATCGACTTGGCACACGCGCGGTTTTCGTTGTCGTGTTATCTGTTCGTTCAACCCATACACACACGCGCACACCCTTGCCACGCCACGTCGCAACGCACGATCACTGACTTCCCCCCTACCCATGAAAGGAGTCTCTCTACATCGTGAGCTGTCCTTCGCATCTGTTCTTTGCTGCTCCTGCCGCTTTCTCCACCACACCCTCTCTCTCTCTCTCGCTTGAACCCTGTCCCTCTGTGTCGCCTTTGTTGCCCACTTGCCAGAGAGCCCTTTTCGCCGTTGATTGGGTGCGTGGGTGTGCATCTGATTTCTGCTCTTCTCTTCCTGCGCCCAACAAACGTGCACAATGCCCGCTTTCACTCCCTCTGTGCCACCGCTTTGTCCGACCCCCAGCAGTGCCAGCAGCCCCGCGGTGCTGGACGATGTCAAGCTGCAGTTCGTGACCGAGGAGGTGCGCAGGCGGTTCTCGGCCATCTCGATGACGGACATGCTCGCGGTACTGAGCAAGCTTCTGACGGATTCGCGCATCTGCAAGTGCGCCGAGGAGCAAACCGGCGGTGCCGTGAAGAGCGACATTCACAGATTTCCTCTTGCGCCGCAGCTGAAGCCAAGCAGCGCAAGCACTCACGGTGGAGGGAAAGCGATCAGTCACCTTCAGCAGCAGGCTAGCTTGAGCTCCTCCACGGCGAATGAGCTGAACCTGCGGGACAAGAGCACGAGGAGCTTTGAGATGAATGGGGTACCGATGCCTAACGCGCCGGCCGCTTCGTGGCTGAGCCAGGAATGGACCACCACCGTCACCTCCATCCTGGAGAACGCGCGTCAGGATCGTGGCCCCGCCGACGCACACTGCACCGTTGTGGATAAAGTGCAGCTGTCGATCAATGAATGGTTTGCGAACGCCAGCGCTGAGACGGCAAAGAGTGAGGGACTGCATGCCGCCGCTGACCCCGCTGCTTGCGAGTCCCCTGCATGGCTTGCGACTCTGACGCAGGTGCGCCGCCTGGCTGAAGACACGTGCCGCAGTAAATATGAGGCCGTGTATCAGCGACTCTGCGCCGAGGCTGAAGACGAGGGTGATGAGGGAATGACCACGCCAGCATATGCACTGCGCGATGACGGCAGCGCTGTGGCGACCTCCTCCCTCATGACGCGACAGTCGGTGCATCGTACCGCGACCGGACCCGTCGGCATACCGCCCTTCTCCCTTGTGATACAGTGCGGACGCGACGGAAGCGGAACGGAGGTATCAACGCCACCCCTCAGCATTGACCTTGACGCGCGCAACAGCGACACCTGCAGCAGCACCTCGGAGAGGAACAGCGCTTCTTTCGTCGTCGGCTGCGAGTGGTTTCAGTGGGTCTTTCTTCTCCAAAGTCCGCTGGCGTGCGGGAGTGGGCCTTACCCTGAACCAGAAGACGGCGGGGATGTCGAAGCCGTCGCAGCAGAGCAGCAGAGGTGGCTACAACGGCACTGCACCGTGCAGCTTCTGTACCCCTCCAAGGCCGGTTTCTCGGACGGCTCGGATGGGTCTTCGGGCCTGCGTTCTGCCGAGGCCGAGTATGATCTGAGTGAGCCGCGCGTCGTGCTCTCCTCACTGCTTGGGGTGGCCATGCGCGTATGGTGCCGGCGCCACCCGCACATCGTCGCCCAAGTGCGTCGGCTGGAGGAGGA